>NC_067486.1:14312988-14616036 GCF_947179515.1 Apodemus sylvaticus | reverse complement strand
TAAAGGAAAAAATTATTATGATAACCAAACAAGTTTGTTCTGCTAAGTAATGTCAGAAATTAATATTATTTAAACTTGACTTGATGTATTATCTGTTTAAGACTGTGCTCATGTAATTTTTTTGTCCTTTTTTTCTCTCTTTTTTATTTGATATATTTTTTAATTACATTTCAAATGATTTCCCCTTTCCTGGTCCCCCACTCCCCGAAAGTCACATAAGCCCCCTTCCCTCCCCCTGTTCTCCAACCCACCCCTTCCCACTTCCCTGTTCTGGTTTTGCCTTATACTGCTACACTAAATCTTTCCAGAACCAGGGGCCACTCCTCCATTCTTCTTTTACCTCATTTGATGTGTGGATTATGTTTTGGGTATTTCAGTTTTCCAGGCTAATATCCACTTATTAGTGAGTGCATACCATGATTGATCTTTTGAGTCTGGGTTACCTCACTTAGTATGATGTTCTCCAGCTTCTTCCATTTGCCTAAGAATTTCATGAATTCATTGTTTCTAATGGCTGAATAGTACTTCATTGTGTATACATACCACATTTTTTGCATCCATTCTTCTGTTGAGAGATACATGGGTTCTTTCCAGCTTTTGGCTATTATAAATAGGGCTGCTATGACCATAGTCGATCATATATCCTTATTACATGCTGGGGAATCCTCTGGGTATATGCCCAGGAGTGGTATAGCAGGATCTTCCAGAAGTGAAGTGCCCAGTTTTCTGAGGAACCGCCAGACTGATTTCCAGAGTGGTTGTACCAGTTTGCAACCCCACCAGCAGTGGAGGAGTGTTCCTCTTTCTCCACATCCTCGCCAACACCTTGAGTTTTTAATCTTAGCCATTCTGGCTGGTGTAAGGTGAAATCTCAGGGTTGTTTGATTTGCATTTCCCTGATGACTAATGAAGTTGAGCATTTTTTAAGATGTTTCTCCGCCATCTGAAGTTCTTCAGGTGAGAATTCTTTGTTTAACTCTGTACCCCTTATGTGTAGTTATACTGATTTGTTTTCAATGTCAACTTAGCTCAACCTGGAGCTATCACAGAGAAAGGAGCTTCAGTTGGGGAAGTGCCTCCATGAGATCCAGCTGTAAGACATTTTCTCAATTAGTTATCAAGGGTGGGAGGGCCCATTGTGGGTGGTGCCACCCCTGGGTTGGTTGTATTGGGTTCTATAAGAAATCTGAGCATGCTGGGGAAGCAAGCCAGTAAGTAACATCTCTCCATGTCCTCTGCATCAGTTTCTGCTTCCTGACCTGCTTGAGTTCCAGTCCTGACTTCCTTTGGTGTTGAACAGAAAAGTGGAAGTATAAGCTGAATAAACCCTTTCCTCCCCAACTTGATTCTTGTTCATGATATTCTGTGCAGGAACAGAAACTCACACTAAGATTTTAGGTAAATTATGATTGTAATAAAAAGTGGAATTTGACCTGAAAAAGTTAACAATAAAAAAAAAAACACATTATCAATTCTAAAAAGCTACTAAACATTACCACACTGTTAATAATCTATTATTTTCATATTAAAATCATTTTCTTGAAAAACATGACGATTTAAAGTCACATTTTCATTCGTTATTGTTAATACAAAGTAATTTGCTGAACTGAAAGATCATTATTCCATCTTTCAAGGCAGAAAAAATTATCTGAGCTTATTACGATAAAAGTAATTACCTCCTACCTCCTATTTTGTACTTAAGATTCTTTTGCCATTATGCATAAATATCTTTAGTGATCCAAATATGCAAGACATTAAATGTATAAAAACTTATTATAAAATATTTTTCTACTTTATTTCATTCTTGAAAGTAGTCACATTTATCATGTCTATAAAACATTGCTATAATTATTCATGTTCATATTTTTATTCTTTATTCATACATGTATGAAAATACTAATGAGTATTGACACAAATAATGTAATAAGTCCAATGTGATTTTCTATAATATATGTAAAGATTAATGTTACTTTAAACTTATGCCAATATTATAGTTTAATTCTTTTCCTAAAACTTAACTGGGTATACAAAAACTGAGCATATTACAACATTCTCTGTCTTCTCTTACTTTGTTCTGGATAAGTATAATGTTAATTAACCAGTGAAGAACTGTAGAAAAATAAGTTGTAATTTAGTTGGTCCCATGAATACTCAAGAATACCCTTTCCCTTTTGAGACCAATGACTTTACAAATTATATTCCCTAAGGTTTCTGACTAGATGTTAATTACAATGAAAGAAAAATAATAGTTTCCTGACACACTATTTTTTCAGTATCTGACTGTGGACAAATATCTTAAGAAAGGCTTTGAGCCTAGAATCAATATTCTCTTTTATTACATGACACCTAGGCCTGTCATGAAACCTTTTCAATTGAATTGCACTGTTTAAAAGATCTTAACCTCCAAAAGAAGTCTACCATTTTTGCTAACTCTTATGTCTACAAAGTCCAATGTAGATGGAAAATAACAGTTTAAATAGATCATCTCTTTTTCCCCCTCTGAAATAATCTAAATGCTGTCATGAAAATTACTATTATGTTTAAGCTATTTTTCTTATCACTATTTCTTTACTATCTACTGACAAATGGAAAGCACTTAAGGAATTGGAATGGTGGACTGAATTGAAAAGTAAGCCTAAGCATTTTAAGAAAAATGTTAACATAGAGAAATAAATTTTCTTTGCAAAAGTAAGTGAATACATTACATCAGCTTCCTATTGGCTTTTGAGATTGGCCTTTTATTCTGCCGCACATTCTTTTTAGTAAATTTGACACATGAAATTCAGCAGCATTTCTTTTCATCATTTTAATTTGAGCAACAATCACAGCTAGTCATTATTATGTTAATTTTAGTAAAAATAAACCATTAAGTCTCCCCAAGATGAAGGAGCTATAAATTGTTAAAATAGCCTTCTTTTTTCATTAGAATTACTCAATCTAATTGTTTAGGTTTAAACTTCATCACATTATCTAAGGGACTCTCTGAGAATAAAACCTTGAGTAAATCTTAATTACTAATAAAAGATTTCTGTGATTATTGAAATACACCATTCCTTATTCAAATTCAGCTGGCTTGTCATATGAAAACTGTAAGGTCTAGTTCTTTCTTAAGTGGGGGTAATGCCAAAATATCAATTTATTGGAGTGAAGGTAATAGCTGTAGAATTATGCTAATGAAGTCACATTTTAGTATTCTGAGACTAAACATAACCTTGCCATTATCTTTCTGCTTATGAAATGGCCAAATAATTTACAGTTGTAGTAAAATATAAAGTATTTTTATTATTCAAAATATATTGCATTGGTTATTTGCATATTTTGCAGTAAAACTTACTTTAAGTTTTTCTGTGATGGTTAACCTTGGTTTTCAACTTGATCAGGTCTGGAATCAACTTAAAAATATGGCTACAGATAACATGGAAAAGTCTGTGAGGATATTTTAAGGAGAGCTTTGCTGAAAGAAGGCCCTCCTTGAGTTCACAACACCTTCTATTACCTCCCAGATATAAAAGAACTAAAGAAAACTAATACTATTTGTGCTTGTCTATCTTCAGTCTTTGGCAGGGACTACACATACTGTGTTAATGCTATTGCTATTCTTTTCTAATAAATAGAACACTGAGTCTTCAGCCTTCCAATGTGGGCTGATGACCAGAAGCCCTTTGGGGTCTTGTAGGTCTTTAGTAACAAATTGGAATTGCTGAAGTATCTAACCCCATGGGTGATGCAATACTCAGATTTCAGCTGTCCCACATGCAGATAACCATTGTTAGACCACCCAGCATGTATCATTCAAGTCAATCATTCAAATTGTCTTTCTATAGCGACGATAAAATCTTCCCACCAAACACAATTTTGGGGATGAGAGAGTTTACATTTCCAGGTCACAGTCCATCAATGAAAGGGAAAAGGAAAAGGAAAACGAAAAAAAAAAAGAAAAAAGAATAAAAGAGCTCAAGCAAGAATTGAGCAAAACAAAGATGTTTACTGGCTAACTCTAATTTGCTTGCAGATGTATAGCTATTTTTCCTATACAGCACATAACTGTCATTATAGGGATGCTGCCATATAGTGCAGGGTAAACTCTTCTGTGTTAATTAACAATCAAGATAAGCCTCCTCAGACTAGTATGTTTTCCAGTATGATTCAGTAGATTTCTTAACTAAAGTTAAGATGAATCTTGGCTATATCAATTTACGGGTGTAATAAATCACATCTTTGTAATATACATTCCTTCTATCGATTTTATTGTCATAGAAAACACAGACTAATATACATTCATTATTGCTTTGATTTTTCATATTTCTCATATCTGTCTGTAAGGGGCAGACTGACACAAGATTGTGAAATCAAACCAACCAAAATCCTTACTGGGAATTAAACATTTATGTTGATAATTAGGCTTACCCTTTTGTTTCTATGAGAGTCCAACTTTCTATAACAAAATAAACACAAGACCAACAAATGTGCATCACACTCAATAACATTTGATTTCACAGTTTGACTTGAAAATAATGTAACTGATTCCCAAAAGTTCATGATTCTCAATATGAACAATGAAATTCTTTGTCTAATAGGTTTATGGAATATTTTCTTATGAGAGATTCTACAGCATGAAAGAAATTGGGATCCAAGGGAGGTTTCCTAGCACTCTCCAGAAGACGTGTTGCCTTCTTAAATTAATTAGGTCATCTGACATTAAAAGCTCACCATAGTAGAAAACAGTCAGGGCAATGGTATGCAGTGGCAGTGCAGAGTCTTTGGGATAAAGAACAAAGATTCTCCTAATTGAAATTAAAAAAAAAAGTCTACAAAGATTTGAAATTAATTTTAATATATCTCACAGCATGATAGATTGGAAAAATAATGTGAGAATGTGGCTCCTCACAAAGTTATACCCACTAATATTTCTAATTTTTCTTCTCTCAGTAAAAGACAAAATATTGAAAGTGATTATCATGTTGGTTCTGTTGCAAAGAGAATAACAGAATCTTTATTATTTACACATTTAAAATTGAATTTTAAGGGTTTCTTTCAATGCTCAAAATACATGTATTATAATAACTATTTGATCAGTTATTATGAAATACAGCTTAAACAAAAGTTCTTCAGTCTAAAAAAATATTGTAGTGTTGTTTGTTCTTTCAAAAGCCTGGCCCTGCATTCAGTCCTGTCATATTTCTGGATCACCACTACCTAAATTTTATTTTCAATAATATCTCTCATTGAATCCTGGCAGAATATGACAATAAAAAGGGACATTAAGATCACAGGTCCTTTTGGTAATGAAGTGATGGATTGTCTTATTTCTTTTACTTCCTTCCTCACTACATCACTTTGAGTAAATGTTGAAGACTGTAATAAATTGACATTATATTTTCAAACCCTCTCCTTCATACCGAAGGTCATTTGGACATCAGGCTGCCAGAAATTTCCAATAAACATCCTCTTGACTCTATAGTACTTAAAGCAGAATTTTCAAGGAGTTTTGAGGTGTGGGTTTAATGCTACATATACACAGAAATACATAGCTAACTTTTCAAGATTATATTCAAAACTGAACCACATAAGACATAGGTTCTAGTTAAATGTGTGCTTTTCCTTAATATTAAATATCCTGAAGTACATGA
Source organism: Apodemus sylvaticus (assembly GCF_947179515.1). Taxonomy (NCBI): domain Eukaryota; kingdom Metazoa; phylum Chordata; class Mammalia; order Rodentia; family Muridae; genus Apodemus; species Apodemus sylvaticus. The sequence continues at coordinate 14,610,406 of NC_067486.1, read as the reverse complement.
AATAATGCAAGGGTGATTCACCATCTCTTCAACTAATTTGTATTACTTAACTTTGACTAGCAATTAATTTTCCTTGCATAAATTACTATTCTAATCAAATTTGAATAAGTAGAAATCTATGGTTATGAAATGTTGACAAATACATTTACTCAAGTACTGGTGTGACTCAACCAGACAGAATAGCTAGGCTTTACAAACAAGAGCTAGATACTGATTGGGAGCTCTGGCAACATGAGTAGTTTTTGTCTTCATAATAGGAATGTAACAGGATAGAATAGTTGAAATAAAATCTTTTTTAATGTTATCTGACCATCTAGATGAACATTTTATTGTTATTTTTAGAATGATTGATATCATGTACATAATACTACACAAACCTACAGTGAACATATTTACCTAACATTCATGCTTCATTTTCTAAAATGTCTAGTCTTATTACACACAGCTTAAAGTTATATAACTTTTAATGATTAATTCTTTATCATTTCATCATTAAGATTTCACACTCACTTCAAACTTTGATTTTTCAAAGGAAAAATTTTATAATGCATCGAGAAGAACTTAAGAGGGGAAGGACTTAGGAAGTTAGATTGATTCCACTAAGAATGGAATCATAGGCAGATTTTTTTTGTACTTGTTTTTGAGAAACAAATATAGAATATGTTTTGTGTGTGCTAGAATTTTGAGCAATTCAAGTCAACATATTTACCACATCCAATCAGCTCGTTCTTATCTACTTCGTGAAGTAAATGTCAGTTGTTGGGATGAATATCATACTCTTCGGATGTTTCTAAAGAAGGAATTTAAAAGCTCATGGAAAAAAATTTAAGGTAGAGACAGCACAGCTCAAGAGGAGGGAATTATAGATAGAAGCCAGCATAGGAGGAAATCTGAGACCAGAATCCCTACATGTTGACCATCCCTGTCCTGATTTCTTCCAGGAACTAGAATATGCTATATTTTATTTTATTTTGGTCTGTTCTTTTTTTCCAAGGAAAACAGAGAAATCTAGTCCTCTAGGAAGAGGATTGTATGAGACTTATGGTTCAAGACATGTGACTTCTACTTCACAAAGATGTTCTAAGAATAAAAAATCAAAGCCCAAAGACAAATAATGATGCTTACAATTCTAGTGTTCATTTACAGTGGCAGATAGCTTCATTATTACAGAATAGGGTGTGCTTAGAACACAACAGAGTCAGGTTCAGTATCACAGAAACAAAACAGAAGAAAAGAATTTAAAATACATAAGTAAGTAGATCTAAGTTTAATTTTTTTCAAAAACATAAGAGCCTGATAAGAGGCTATACCCATTAGAAAACCATGTAGGATACCTGCAGACTTTCTCCTTTCTCTCTTCTAGAACCAATCACTCAATATTGTCCTTAGAACTAGATCAGGTCACCAACTTTAGCTTCCCTTACCTCTGCCCACATCTTCCAGGACCTCCACAAAGCATCACCTCCTAACCTCTTTCTCCTAGCTCATGACTACATCCCAGCAGTCAACTCAAGCAGTCAACTTGCTCAACCAGAACCTTCATCTGTTAGAACTAGGTAGGATCCCACAGGTGTTTTCCCCTCTTTTTTGGTTACCCTAGACTCAATCCCTCCGTTCCCTTACTCTTGCTTTCATTCTCTGCAGATCCCATAGAACAGATCACCTCCTTCTAATCTGACTGTCTACATTCATTTCTTCTGGCCATATGGGCTGTATATTGAACCATCAAATACATTAAAATAATTCAATAGTAATCTCCCTCAATGATTTTGATTTTGATAGGGGTAATATAAATGAAAGCCTATGTTAATTACTAAGAAATTCAAGTCACTAAGCATTAAGTTTCTTTATGATATTTTTATTATAACTAAAAAGAAATGCAGTATGAATAGGGAAACAATCATTACAGAGTTGCAATTATGTCTGCTATGGTTACTAAATACCTATGTAGAGACTAATCTGAAACTTGCATCTATGGGTTCATTCTGAAAAATACACATTCTTTAGTATGTTAGTTTAATGTGTTTAATATTACTTACCAATTAACATGCTATCTAAAGATTTGTTTTAATTAATTTGATATGTGGATGAGTGTTTTTCCATACATATGTATAGAATGTATATATAGTATGGATTCCAGAAGAATGCTTGGAACAGGAGTGACCGATGATTGTGTTTTGCGTTGTGAGTCCTGAGAATGTACTAGGTCCTCTTCCAGAGCAGCGAGTACTCTTCTGAACCCTCTCATCAGCCCCAAAAAAGTGTTTTGTTACAATTTATGTGACAATACAGCAAATGAAACTATAGAGAAGTCAATATTTGCTCTATGTCAAGCTTCTCCCCCATATATGTATCATCTCTTTGTCATATATGTATCATCTCTTTGTCATCTCTCATCATCTATTATGCCACTAACTGTCATCAAAATAGAAAATGCCAACAGTAAGAATAAGCAGTATACATTTGCTGAATTTAAAGTCAATTTTATATCTACCAACTAACTACATGGAAAAAAACTAAAATTATCTAGGATCAATTGAGTTATCAAAGTCAAATATGAATGCAGAAATAACAGAAAGTTCCAAAGAGTTTAAATTCGTATGAAATTTCTGAAGGTGTGTGTGATATGTTAACTTTTATTTTGAAGTTTTAAAGACAACTACGTGGCTTTATTAGTCTGGAAAGAAATAAATTGAAGTCAATATTCCTCTCCGGTCAACTACATAAAGTTCTCCTTTGAAATAGTTATTTGTTATGGCTAAATTAGATGCTTTTGTGACTAGCTCACTTTCTCTTAGTCTATCCAGTAAATAAAGCAATTGAGTATCTCTGGGGCAGTGTGCACTAAGAGCAGCCTTATAATTTCATTTAAGTAAATTCAATATTCAATACTTTCAAATATATTCGAGTACTTATATAACCAATGGATTGCACAGTAAAGTAATGCCCTAAAGTGTAGCCTACTTTGATAACTGCAACGTATCACGTATCATATATCAATTTGTCATCACTCACTTTACCTACCTATTACCTATTTATTCTTATTCATGGATTCCCATGTGCTGTTGCAACAATATTCTATGCATATACATTCAACTAATCTTCTTTCTTTTTGAATGAGTTGTAAAACTCATTGTGTTTGCTCTAAAGAAGGAAGGAACATGGAAAAAAGTTACATTCTGTCTCCAGTCATAGACTCAATAGGCTCATACCTATGCAATGGCAGCCATCTCCCATTACAATTAGTTATATGAACACCATTGCTGAGTAGAGCGTCTGGTTAAACTTGAAAGACTGCAATTAAAATACCAGTTTCTAGTGAGGAAACTTAGATTACTTTTTGAAATGTCAGCTTCTATGTTAAAACATGGTAACTGAGAAATTCATTCAATGCATGTAGAATAGATGACGAAAGTTCCATAACTATGTAAAGCCAAAAGAAAGATTAATCTTTTAACTCTGTGAGAGAATTATGAAAGGAATTAATATTAAATTTTTATTTCATTGTTTTTATTCATAGATAATAATCAGTCCATTTAGAAAAATCTAGATAATCACTCGTCAGAATGAGAAGTCAACATATAAAATCAGTTTTGCCCTATGAAATTTGAGCTCTTCACCAATTCATGTGACATTTTTAAATATTATAAGATAACTGATATATTTTCAGGTAAACATTTGTTGCTAATTGCTCTTTCTATCTCTATGAAGAACTGAGTTGGGATTTTGATGGGGATTGCGTTGAATCTGAATATTGTTTCCTTCTTCAGAGATCTGAAGTTCTTGTCATGTAGATCTTTCACTTGTTTGGTTAGAGTTACACCGAGATACTTTATATTGTTTGTGGCTATTGTGAAGGGTGTCATTTCCCTAATTTCTTTCTCAGCCTGCTTATCTTTTGAGTATAGGAGGCTACTGATTTGCTTGTGTTGATTTTGTAACCAGCCACTTTGCTGAAGTTGTTTATCAGTTGTAGGAATTCTCTGGTAGAGTTTATTGGGTCACTTAAGTATACTATCATATCATCTGCAAATTGTGATAGTTTGAATTCTTCCTTTCCAATTTGAATCCATTTGAACTCCTTATGTTGTCTCATTGCTCTAACTAGAACTTCAAGAATTATATTGAAAAGATATGGAGAGAATGGACAGCCTTGTCTAGTCCCTGATATTAGTGGGATTGCTTCAAGTTTCTCTCCATTTAGTTTGATATTGGCTACTGGTTTGCTGTAGATTGCTATAGATTACTATGTATAGATATGGGCCTTGAATTCCTGTTCTTTCCAAGACTTTTAGCATGAAAGGATGCTGAATTTTGTCAAATGCTTTTTCAGCATCTAATGAAATGACCATGTGTTTTTTTTTTCTTTGCGTTTGTTTATGTAGTAGATAGCATTGATGGATTTCCGTATATTGAACCATCCCTGCATCCCTGGGATGAAGCCTACTTGATCATGGTGGATGATCATTTTGATGTGTACTTGCATTCGGTGAGCAAGAATTTTATGGACTATTTTTGCATCAATATTCACAAGGGAAATTGGCCTGAAGTTCTCTTTCTTTGTTGGATCTTTGTGTGGTTTTGGTATCAGCATAATTGTGGCTTCCTAGAACAAGTTGGGTAGTGTTCCTACTGTTTCTATTTTGTGGAATAGTTTGAAGAGTATTGGTGTTCATGAAGGTCTGATAGAACTCTGCACTAAAACCATCTGGTCCTGTGCTTTTTTTAGTTGGAAGGCTTTCTATGACCCATTCTATTTCTTTAGGGTTTATGGGACTGTTTACATGATCTATTTGATCCTGATTTAATTTTGGTGTTTGGTATCTGTCTAAGAAATTGTTCATTTCCTCCAGATTCTCCAATTGTATTGAGAACAGTCTTCTGTAGTAGGATCTGATAATTTTTTAATTTCCTCAGTTTCTGTTGTTATATATCCCTTTTCATTTCTAATTTTGTTAATTTGGATACTGTCTCTGTGCCCTTTGGTTAGTCTGGCTAAGGGTTTATTTATCTTGTTGATTTTTTTCAAAGAACCAGATCCTGGTTTTGTTGATTCTTTGTATGGTTCTCTTTGTTTCTACTTGATTGATTTCAGCCCTGAGCTTGATGATTTCCTATCTTTTTCTCCTCCTGGGTGAATTAGCTTCTTTTTGTTCCATGGCTTTCAGTTGTGCCGTTAAGCTTCTAATGTGTGCTCTCTCCATTTTTTTTTTTTTTTTTTTTTTTTGGAGGCACTCAGGGCTATGAGTTTTCCTCTTAGCACTGCTTTCATTGTGTCCCATAGATTTGGGTATGATGTTTTTTCATTTTCATTAAACTCTAAAAAGGTTTTGATTTCTTTCTTTATTTCTTCCTTGACCAAGGTATCATCGAGTAGAGTATTGTTCAGTTTCCATGTGTATGTGGGCTTTCTGTTGTTTTTGTTGCTATTGAAGACCACATTTACGCCATACTGATCTGATAGGAGACATGGGATTATTTCGATATTATTATATTTGTTGAGGTTTGTCTCGTGACCAATTAATTATATGATCAATTTTGGAAAAGGTACCATGATGTGATGAGGAAAAGGTATATTCTTTTGCTTTGGGATGAAATGTTTTGTATATATCTGTTAAATCCAATTGGTCCAAAGCTTCAATTAGTTTCACTGCGTCACTGTTTAGTTTCTCCATTGAGGAGAGTGGAGTGTTAAATTCACCCACAATCACTGAGTTAGGTGCAATGTGTGCTTTGAGATTTAGCAAAGTTTCTTTTATGAATGAGTGTGCCCTTGTATTTGAAGCATAGATGCTCAGGATTGAGAGTTCTTCTTGTTGTATTTTTCCTTTGACCAGCAAGAAGTGTCCCTCAGTGTCTCATTTGATGACTTTAGGTTGTAAGTCAATTTTATCTCATATTAGAATTGCAACTCCAGCTTGTTTCCTGAGACCATTTGCTTGTAGAATTGTCATCCAGCCTTTTACTCTAAGGTAGTTTTTGTCTTTGACACTGAAGTGTGTTACCTATATGCAGCAAAATGTAGGGTCCTGTTTAAGTATCCAGTCTGTTAGTCTATGTCTTTTTATTGGGGCATTAAGTCCATTAATGTTAAGAGATATTAAGGAATAGTGATTGTTACTTCCTATCATTTTTGACGTTATTTTTGAAATTTGATTGCTTAACTTCTTTTGGGTTTGATGAAAGGTTACTATCTTGCTTTTTCCAGGGTGAAGTTTCCCTCCTTATATTGGTGTTTTCCTCCTATTATCTTTTGTAGGGCTGAGTTTGTGGAAAGATATTGTGTAAATTTGGTTTTGTCATGGAATATCTTGGTTTCTCCATCTATAGTGATTGAGAGTTGTGCTGGGTATAGTAGTCTTGGCTGGCATTTGTGTTCTCTTAAAGTCTGCATGAGATCTGCCCAGGATCTTCTAGCTTTCATGGTCTCTGATGAGAAGTCTGGTGTAATTCTGATAAGTCTGCCTTTACATGTTACTTGGCCTTTTTCTCTTACTGCCTTTAGTATTCTTTCTTTGTTTAGTATATTTGGGGATTTGATTATTATGTGACGGGAGGTATTTCTGTTCTATACCAGACAGAACTCCAGTCTGTTTGGAGTTCTATAGGCTTCTTGTATATTCATGAGCATCTCTCTCTTTTGGTTAAGGAAGTTTATTTTCATAATTTTGTTGAAGATATTTGCTGGCCCTTTCAGTTGTACATTTTCACTATCATCTATGCCTATAATCCTTAAGTTTTGCCTTCTCATTGTGTCCTGGGTTTCCTGGATGTTTTGGGATACAAGCTTTATGCATTTTGCATTTTTTCTGACTGTTGAGTCCATGGTTTCTATGGTATCTTCGTCATCTGAGATTCTTTCTTCTATCTCTTGTTTTCTGTTGTTGATGTTTGCATCTATGGCCCCTGATTTCTTCCCAAGGTTTTCTATCTCCAAAGTTGTCTCCCTTTGTGATTTCTTAGTTGTTTCTACTTCTGTTTTTAGATCCTGGATGGTTTTGGTCAGCTCCTTCACTTGCTTGTTTGTGTTTTCCTGTAATTTTTTAATAGTTTGTATGTTTGTTTGTTTCCTCTTTCATGACTTCTGCCTGTTGACCAAAGTTCTGTATTTCTTTAAGTGATTTTTGCATTTCCTTTTATAGGGTTCTATATTTTGACCCATATTCTCCTGAATTTCTTTAAATGATTCTTGTGTTTTGCCTGTAAGGGCTTCTAACTTTTGATCTGAATAGCTGCCCTCCTCTTGTGTGCCTTTGGAGCCCTGCTGTGTCTTGCCCCAAGCAATGTTATACTTGGGTTGTCTCAGTGAACCTGTTGCTGCCTGTCTGCTCTGTCATGGAGTGAAGTTGGTGGAGGGGAGTCACTCCAAATGCTGATCATCATGTAGGGCACAGGACCCATGACCAGCTTACACACAGATGAACCGCTGATTTGTCCAGGTTCTGGGTGCAGGAAGACCGCCAGTGGTTTGTGCCCCCAGTGATCTTAAACTCAGGATATCTCAGTACCTGGTGCTGCCTTCTGCTCTGTCAGGCAGTGAAGATGGCCGCGGGGAGTTACTCCCTGTGCCAATCCCCATGTAGAGCACAGGCCCCAAAACAGGCTGGCACACAGATGAACTTTCTATCTGCCCAAGTCCTGGGCACAGACAGACTCCTGGCAGTTTGTATCTGAATTGACTAACACTGAAGTGTTTCTAAGATTTCAAATCTTAGAATATTTACATAAAATAATTAGGTATTTCAGGTGTGCAAGACAAATCTAAACTGTAAGATCATTTATTTTCTCATGTGTCATGCAATGTTATATGATACATATACAACATTATATATATATATATGTGTATATGTATATATGTATATATCTTATTAGCAGAACCATGAGGAATATTTTAATTTGTATATGTATTTCTATAACCCATCACCTGAGGTCAGCAATTTTCTCACTGCTGTTTCATTGAGACATATAAATGGTCATATAGTCATATATTTAAAATTTGCAGTTTTTGATTATGGGTTCTTAACCTGTAATATAACTGTATGTAGCACAGACATGTGCAAAATTATATACATGTATGTATTCACACACATTTAAAATGATCTGTTATAAGATGAGCTATGATGCCACACAGTATACAGAACTCAACACCATTCCTGAGTCTTCAAAAATTACCTCTTAATGAATTATATTTAATAATGTGTTATATTTATGTGTTATATTTAATAGTTGTATTTGTTCTTCCAAAGAAAACTGTACGGCCTGATTGCTTTTATTGGTATTAAGATTTCTCTCTGACTCATCCCTGTTAGTACTTTTAGATCTTGTACCCAGATGGATTAGCTTTAGATAACCATCTCTAGCCACTGAATGATCTATTGTTCTAAATCACCCTGGTGAGCCATGCTCAAAGATGACATGATTGTTTCCTGAGAAACTAATTTTATTAGTGTGGCAAGCACACGAAATGCTTTAGGTTTTGGTTTTTTTTTTCACCTTCACTATACTGATACTAGATAGAATAACATATGCAGTACATTAGCATTTCCCTAGCCATGTGTATATGGACAGAGAGAATCAAATGGAAAAGAATATTGAAATACTGTCAGAAGACGATCCCATCACAATTCAACAAACAGTAGAATCTTAGAAGTTTAATCAAGGGCCTTACTTTAACTTCCCAGTCCTCTGCTGGCTCTGACTCAGAATGCAGAAATAAGAGTGCATCAGCACAAGAATTTCATCTGATGTTCCAGCTACATAAATTATTGATTTTTTTTACACACATAAGAATTTAGACTGGCAAAAATCAAAACGAATACCAAAAACATTGGTTTTACTTCATTAAAAACAGTACCATGGTTTTGCATTAACACAGTAGTTTCTATGCCTAAAATATAAGATTTATTTTTAAAGTAGTTCAATATATAAAAAGATATTTTGCACCAAAGCTCTTTGTTGTTTTGTCTCAAGTATCACTCATGAATACTGCTGGCCTGAAATCAATGAACAGGTGAAGTGATGATAAGAAACTAAGCTTATATTTTTTTGTGTGTGTGTGCCATCATTTTATATTGAAAATAAAAAATAAAAACATCTTCAGCATTTCATGCTGTCAATGTACTCAACTGGAAGATGCAGTCATAGCATTTTAAGAGCAAGTATGTTGCTATCATAGCAAATGGTTATGAATATTAACAGTCAATAATCATGTTTGTCTAACATTGGTGCATGGAGAAGCAGACTACTCAACAAAGAACATCAGCTAACACAATGTCCACAGCTCCTACAGTTAATACAAAGAGAAATAGTACAAGGTCTCTTAAGTATTCTATCATATCATCTACGAATAACACTACTTTGATTTCCTTTCTGATTTGAATCCCCTTGATCTCTTTCAGTTTTCTTATTGTTCCAACTAGAACTTCAATTATAATAATAAATGAGTACAGAAAGAGTGGGCAGCCTTGTCTTGTCCCTAACTTTAGTAGAATTCCATCAAGTGCCTCTACATAAAATTTCATGTTGACTAATGGCTTTTTTAAAATTGTGAGTGTGTGTGTGTGTGTGTGTGTGTGTGTGTGTGTGTGTGTTATGTATGTCCTTTGTATCCCTAATTTTCCTAAGACTTTCATCATGAGGGGATGTAAGATAAGGTGAAAGGTTTTCCATCATTTTTAATAAGATCCTGTAGGATTTTTTTCTAGTTTGTTTATATGGAGGATTACATTGACTGTTATTTTTTATATGTTGAACCATCTCTGCATCTCTGTAATAAAACCTAATTGATTATTGCATTTGATATATTTGATATTTTCTTAGATTTTCTTTGTAAGTATTTTATTGAGCACTTTCATATCTATGTTTATGAGGGAAATTGCTCAGTAACACTATTTGTTGAGTCTTCCTGTGGTTTGGCTCTTAGTGTAACTATGGCCTCATAAAATGTATTTGGCAATATTTCTTCTGTTTCTATTTTGTGAAATAATGAGAGTATTAGTTTTCTTTGAATAACTGGTAGAGTTCTGCCTGAAAATTATCTGGCCATGGGCATTTTTGGTTTGGGAGACATTTAATGACTGTTTCAATTACCTTACTGGTTATAGGTCTTTTAAATTTTTTATCTGATCTTGAATTAACTGTTGTTACTTATTTTAAAAGTGTCCATTTCTTTCACATTTCCAAATTTTCTAGAGTACAGGTTTTTACAGAACTATCTAGTGATTCTTTGAATTTCTTCAGTGTCTTGTGGTTATGTTCTAGATTTCTTTTTCTTTCTTTTTATTATTTCACAAGCATTCTTTATTTCTTTTTTTAAATTTTCTATATTCTTTGTTTACATTCCAAATGATTTTCCCTTTCCCTGTTCCCCCTCCCCATAAGTCCCATAAGCCCTCTTCCTTCCACCCGTTCTCCAATCAACCTCCTCCTATTTCTCTGTCCTGGTACTCCCCTACAATGCTGGATCAGGCCTTTCCAGGACCAGGGACTTCTCCTTCCTTCTTCTTGGGAATCATTTGATATGTGAATTGTGTCTTGGGTATTCAGAACTTCTGTCTAATATCCACTTATCAGTGACTGTATTCCATGTGTGTTCTTTTGTGACTCCTTACCTCACTTAGGATGATATTTTCTAGTTCCAACCATTTGCCTAAGAATTTCATGAACTCGTTGTTCTGTATCCATTTTTCTATATCCATTCCTCCATTGAGGGACATCTGGTTTCTTTCCAGCTTCTGGCTATTATAAATAGGACTGCTATGAACACAGTCTAGCATGTGTCCTTATTTCATGTGAGTGAAGCCTCTGGGTATATGCCCAGAAGAGTTATAGCAGGGTCCTCAGGAAGTGTCATGGCTAGTTTTCTGAGGAACCTCCAGACTGATTTCCAGAGTGGTTGTACCAACTTGCATTCCCACCAGCAGTGGAGGAGTGTTCCTCTTTCTCCACATCCTCACCAACAGCTGCTGTCTCCTGAGTTTTTGACCTTAGATATTCTGACTGATGTGAGGTGAAATCTCAGGGTTGTTTTGATTTGCATTTCCCTAATGATTAATGATATTGAACATTTCTTAAGGTGTTTCTCAGCTCTCCGAAATTCTTCATGTGAAAATTCTTTCTTTAACTCTGTACCCCATTTTTTAAATGGGGTTATTTAGTTCTCTGGGTTCTACCTTCTTGAGTTCTTTGTATATATTAGATATTAGCCCTCTGTCAGATTTAGGGTTGGGGAAGATTCTTTCCCAGTCTGTTGGTTGACATTTTGTCCTTTTGACAGTGTCCTTTGCCTTACAGAAACTTTGTAGTTTTATGGGGTCCAATTTGTCAATTCTTGATCTTAGAGTATAAGTTATTGGTGTTCTATTCAGGAACTTTCCCCCTGTGCCCATGTCCTCCAGGGTCTTCCCCAGTTTCTTTTCAATTAGTTTCAGTGTGTCAGGTTTTATGTGGAGGTCCTTGATCATTTTGGAGTTGAGCTTAGTACAAGGAGATAAGAATGGATCAATTCGCATTCTTCTGCATGCTGACCTCCAATTGAACCAGCACCATTTGTTGAAAAGACTCTCTTTTTTCCACTGGATGCTTTCAGCTCCTTTGTTAAAGACCAAGTGACCATAGGTGTGTTGGTTCATTTGTGAGTCTTCAATCCTATTCCATTGATCTGCATGCCTGATATTGTACCAACACCATGCAGTTTTTATCACTATTGTTCTGTAGTAAAGTTTAAAGTCAGTCTGGGATACTGAATCCTCCTGAAGTTCTTTTACTGTTGAGAATAGTCTTAACTATCCTGGGTTTTTTGTTACTCCAGATGAATTTAAGAATTGAAGAACTGGGTTGGGATTTTTATGGGGATAGCATTGAATCTGTAGATTGCCTTTGGCAAGATGGCCATTTTAACTATATTAATCCTGTCAATCCAGGAGCATGGAAGGTTTTTCCATTTTCTGAGATCTTCTTTGATTTCCTTCTTCAGAGATCTGAAGTTCCTGTTATATAGGTCTTTCACTTCTTTGGTTAGAGTTACCCCAAGATACTTTATGCTGTTTGTAGCTATTGTGAAGGGAGTCATTTCCCTAATTTCTTTCTCGGTCTGCTTATCCTTTGAATATATAAAGGCTACTGATTTGCTTGCATTGATTTTGTAGCCAGCCACTTTGCTGAAGTTGTTTATCAGCTGTAGAAGTTCTCTAGTAGAGTTTTTAGGGTCACTTAAGTATACTATCATATCATCTGCAAATAGTGATAGTTTGACTTCTTCCTTTCCAATTTGTATCCCTTTGACTTCCTTCTGTTCTCTAATTGCTCTAGCTAGGACTTCAAGAACTATATTGAAAAGATATGGAGAGAGGGGGCAGCCTTGTCTAGTCCCTGATTTTAGTGGGATTGCTTCAAGTTTCTCTCCATTTAGTTTGATGTTGGCTACCGGTTTGCTGTATATTGCTTTAACTATGTTTAGATATGGGCCTTGAATTTCTGTCCTTTCCAAGACTTTTAGCATGAAAGGATGCTGAATTTTGTCAAATGCTTTTTCAGCATCTAATGAAATGATCATGTGTTTTTTTTCTTTGAGTTTGTTTATGTAGTGGATAGCATTTATGGATTTCCTTATATTGAACCATCCCTGCATCCCTGGGATGAAGCCTACTTGATCATGGTGGATGATCGTTTTGATGTGTTCTTGGATTCGGTGGGCAAGAATTTTATTTAGTATTTTTGCATCGATATTCATAAGAGAAATTGGACTGAAATTCTCTTTCTTAGTTGAATCTTTGTGTGGTTTTGGTATCAGTGTAATAGTGGCTTCAAAGAAGGAGTTTGGTGGTGTCCCTTCTATTTCTAATTGGTGGAAAAGTTTGAAGAGTATTGGTGTTAAGTCTTCTTTGAATACTGCACTGAAACCATCTGGTCTGTGCTTTTTTTTGGTCGGAGGCTATCTATGACCCCTTCTATTTCTTTAGGGGTTCTGGGTCTGTTTAGATGGTCTATTTGATCCTGGTTTAATTTTGGTAATTGGTATCTGTCTAAGAAAATGTCCATTTCTTCCAGATTCTCCAGTTGTGTTGAGTACAGGTTTTTGTAGTAGGATCTGATGATTTTTTGAATTTCCTCGGTTTCTGTTGTAATATCTCCGTTTTCATTTCTAATTTTGTTAATTTGGATACTTTCTCTGTTCCCTTTGGTTAGTCTGGCAAAGGGTTTATCTATCTTGTTGATTTTTTTCAAAGAACCAGCTTTTGGTTTTGTTGTTTCTTTGTATGGTTCTCTTGGTTTCTACTTGATTGATTTCAGCCCTGAGTTTGATGATTTCCTGTCTTCTTCTCCTCCTGGGTGAATTAGCTTCTTCCTCTTCCATGTCTTTCAGTTGTTCCGTTAATCTTCTAGTGTATGCTCTCTCGAATTTCTTTTTGGAGGCACTCAAAGCTATGAGTTTTCTTCTTAGCACCGCTTTCATTGTGTCCCATAGATTTGTGTATGTTGTGCCTTCATTTTCATTAAATTCTAAGAAATCTTTGATTTCTTTCTTTATTTCTTCCTTGACCAAGGTATCATTGAGTAGAGTATTGTTCAGTTTCCATGTGTATGTGGAATTCTGTTGTTTTTACTGTTATTAAAGACCACTTTTACTCCATAGTGATCTGATAGGAGGCATGGGATTATTTAAATCTTCTTATACTTGTTGAGGTCTGTCTTGTGACCAACTATATGATCTATTTTGGAGAAGGTACCATGAGGTGCTGAGAAAAAGGTTTATTCTTTTGATTTGGGATGAAAATTTATATATATCTGTTAACTCCAATTGGTTCAAAGCTTCAATTAGTTTTACTGTCTCCCTGTTTAGTTTCTCTTTTCCTGATCAGTCCATTGGTAATAGTGGAGTGTTGAAGTCACCCACAATTATTGTGTTAGATGCAATGTGTACTTTGAGCTTTAGTAAAGTTTCTTTTATGAATGAGGGTACCCTTGTATTTGGGGGCATAGATGTTCAGGATTGAGAGTTCTTCTTGTTGGATTTTTCCTTTGACCAGCAAGTAGTGACCTTCCATGTCTCTTTTGATGACATTAGGTTGAACGTCAATTTTATCTGAAATTAGAATGGCAACTCCAGCTTGTTTCCTGGGACCGTTTGCTTGTAGAATTGTCTTCCAGCCTTTTACTCTAAGGTAGTTTCTGTCTTTGACACTGAGGTGTGTTTCCTGTATGCAGCAAAATGTAGGGTCCTCTTTACGTAACCAGTCTGTTAGTCTATGTCTTTTTATTGGGGAATTGAGTCCATTGATGTTAAGAGATATTAAGGAGTAGTGGTTATTGCTTCCTATCATTTTTGATTTTAATTTTATACGTGTGTGGTTATCTTCTTTGGGTTTGATGAAAGAAGCTTAATATCCTGCTTTTTCCAGGGTATAGTTTCCCTTATTGTAATGGTGTTTTCCCCCTATTATCCTTTGTAGGGCTGGGTTTGTAGCAAGATATTGTGTACATTTGGTTTTGTCATGGAATATCTTGGTTTCTCCATCTATAGTGATTAAGAGTTTCACTGGGTATAGTAGTCTCAGCTGGCATTTGTGTTCTCTTAGAGTATGCATGAGCTCTGCCCAGGATCGTCTAGCTTTCATGGTCTCTGATGAGAAATCTGGTATAATTCTGATAGGTCTTCCTTTATATGTTACTTGCCCTTTTTCTCTTACTGCCCTAAGTATTCTATCTTTGTTTAGTACATTTGGAGCTTTGACTATTATGTGACAGGAGTTATTTCTGTTCTGTTCCAGTCTGTTTGAAGATCTGTAGGCTTCTTGTATATTCATGGGCATCTCTCTCTTTAGGTCAGGGAAGTTTTCTTCCATAATTTTGTTGAAGATATTTGGTTGCCCTTTAAGTTGTAAATCTTCACTCTCATCAATGCCTATAATCCTTAGATTTGGCTTTCTCATTGTGTCCTGGATTTCCTGGATGTTTTGGGTTACAGGCTTTTTGCATTTTGCATTTTCTTTAACTGTTGAGTCCACGGTTTCTGTGGTATCTTTGGCATCTGAGATTCTTTCTTCTATCTCTTGTATTCTGTTGTTGATATTTGCGTCTATGGTCCCTGATTTCTTCCCAAGGTTTTCTATCTCCAATGTTGTCTCCCTTTGTGCTTTCTTAGCTGTTTCTACTTCTGTTTTTAGATCCTGGAAGGTTTTGCTCAGTTCTGTCATTTGCTTGTTTGTGTTTTCCTCTAATTCTTTAAGAGATTTTTGTGTTTCCTCTTTCATGACTTCTGCCTATTGATCAAAGTTCTCCTGTATTTCTTTAAGTGATTTTTGCTTTTCCTCCTTATTGACTTTTGTATTCTCCTGAATTTCTTTCAATGATTTTTGTGTTTCCCTTGTAAGGGCTTCCAATTTTTGATCCATTTTCTCCTGAATTTCTTTAAGTATGTCCTTCATGTTTTCCTGTACCAGCATCATGACCAGTGATTTTAAATCCAAATCTTGTTTTTCTGGTGTGTTGGTGTAGCCAGGACTTGGTATTGTTGGAGAATTGGGTTCAGATGCTGCCATAATGCCTTGGTTTCTGTTAGTAATGTTACTACATTTGCCTTTAGCCATCTAGTTCTCCCAGGAGTTAGATGGTCTTATTGTCACTGGCTGGTGCTTCAACCTACTGTGGATCTTTAAGGTTATCTCTGTAACACTGGATGACTAGGTTTCCTCTGGCACAGATTACTGATATGCCTTCCTCTTTTGTGCCTTTGGAGCCCTTCTCAGTCTTGCCTCAAGCAATGTTATACTTATGTTGTCAAGGTCAACCAGGTGTTCTCTGTCTGCTCTATTATGGAGCAAAGATGGTGTGGTGGGGGTCACTCCCTCCGTTGATTCTCACATAGGATACAGGTCCTGCAATGGACTGGCTTGCAGATGAACCACCTATGTGCTCAGTTCCTGAGTGTAGGCAGACCCCTGGTGGTTTGCACCACTAGAAATCTAAAGCTCAGGGTGATACAGTACTTAGTGACCCTTTTCTATCTCAGCAGGCAGCCAGTATGGCTGCGGGGCTTCTCTCCTTCTGCAGCTCTCTGGGCAGGACACAGGTCCTTTGCCCGGCAGGCTGGCAGACAAACCGCCTATGTGCTCAGTTCCTGAGTGCAGGCAGACTCCTGGGGGTTTGCACCACCAGAGATCTAAAGCTCAGGGTGATACAGTACCTAGTGATCCTTTTCTGTCCCGGCAGGCAGCAAATATGGCCTTCGTGGATTTCTTTAAGAGACTTACTGATTTATCTTTAAGAACATCCTCCATTTCCAAAATGTTTCCTTGATGTGGGGTGAGGACTTTAATTATCTGTGGCTATAAGGACAAATAATTAGATTATTGCTTAGGTTATGCTGGATTACTAAATTGATGGGCTCATCTCCAAGATTGATAACTATCCATTGGTGGGCAGCTATATTTCTAGTACCAGAGATTTCCTTCTTGTTGAATGACTCTAAATTCCCACTGGAGAGACATTATTTCAATTTGTATCACTGGTCATTATATACATAATGGTTTGAACACTGAATATCTTTTTAATTTGATTCTTAAAGCATTTATCTCCAATATAAATTATTTCAGTTTAGATGAAAATATATAAATGTACAATGTTCTAATTTTATTTTCATATTAAAATTATGACTATTCATTTAAAAATCAAGCCAAATATGAAATATTAACTTTAGAACAACATACATACACATTGGTCACTAATGCTCATTTTAAAGGATACATGAAATTATGATTAAGTTTAAATTTTTCTACATTATACAAAGTAATAACATATGTCTATAATCTCATATACATGAGGGGTTGATGCAGAAAAATTGAAAGTTCAAGGACAGCTTGAACAATATAGTTATAGTTACTTTATATGTTCAGAATCAATTGACCTATGAAACAGGCAACAAAATTTATACCATATAATTCAATACATGATTGAACATATATTTCAAACAACTTCAAGTTTACTCACCCATTGCTTTATGGTATTTTCCCTGACAAAATTATACTTCACAACAAGGATTAAATGGTAGCAATGTCCATCAAAATGATGTTCATCTCTGTCTTTCACATTGTGCTTCAATTTCAAATAATCGGTTGCAGACTTCATTAAAATATCGATATTTCCAGAGAAATCTTGGACATATTAGAAAATCAGCAACTGATGCCACTAGACATTCCGTACTGCAGTATCTGTTACATTAACACCACGAAAGTCTCCTGCTGAGACTTTACAAAAGCTAAGATAAATGAGTATATTTGTAATGTGCTATGGAATGTTTTGAAAATAAGCATAATTTTCTTTTTATATGAGCTTCTGTTATTTCTAAACATGTAAAATATTTTAGACTGATAGAACTTGATTTTGTTTTGAATATAGGTATATATCACATTATATATATATATATATATATATATATATATATATATATATATACCATTAGTCTATGACAAAGCCTCTGAAAACAAGTGTATAAGATATATAAAAGAAATATGACAAAATTGATGCATTTTTAAACAAACAAAGGAAGTAAGTATCAGAGCTGTACCTACACAAATATCTCCTGTGACTACAGTCTCCATTTTAATTACTCATAAAGTTTAGATCACAGAATTGACAAATTGTATAGTTTTGCCATTTTATTTTCTGCCTCCTTTATAAATATATTTACATAAAGGGGGTAGTTAACCTACTGCTTTGCTATTAGACATCTATGTTGCCTTTATATTAGAAGGAAAGTACTAATTTTTGCTATGATATTCTCATTGATATCTATTAAAAACATAAATTCTTTTTATTAGATATTTTCTATATTTAAATTTCAAATGTTATCCTATTTTCTGGTTTCCCCTCCAAGAACACCCTATCCCATCCTGGGAGGACCCAGATATACCACTTCTGGGCATATACCCAGAAAATTCTCCAACATGTAATAAAGACACATGCTTCATTATGTTCATACCAGCCTTATTTATAATAGTCAGAAGCTGGAAAAAATCCAGATGTCCCTTAACAGAGGAATGGATATAGAAAATGTGATACACACACACACACACAATGGAATACTATTCAGCTATTAAAAACAATGAATTCATGAAATCAATAAATCCAATGAACACATTTATAGAAAATCTATGTGGGAGAAGTCAGCAGCTGCCATCCTAGCTCCCAGTAGGACAGGACAGGCGACCCAAGGGACTGAGATACCCCTAGTCTAAGACCTCTGGGGACGCAGATCTCTGAGCTGTGGGCTGCAGCCTGTGCCCAGGACCTGGGCAGAGCAGCGGTTTGTCTGTGTGCCAGCCAGGCGCGGGTCCTGTGCCCTGCAGAGAAGTTGGCAGCCACCATCTTTGCCCCCAGTCGTACGTGACGGGCAACCCCAGGTACAGAGATATCCTGAATCTAAGACCTGTGTGGACTCAGACCATGGAGCTGTTGGCTGCCGCCTGCACGCAGGACCTGGGCAGAGCAGCGGTTCGTCTCTGTGCCAGCCAGGTGTGGGTCCTGTTGCCCTGCAGGATCCCTGGTGCCATCTTCGCTCCCTGACAGAGCAGACGGGCAGCACAGGGTTTGGTCCATAGAGACAACCCAAGGATAACTTTGCATGGGGTAGGACACACCAGGGCTCCAAAAGCACTGAAGAGGAGAGCAGCACATCAGCAATCTGTGCCAAGGGAAACCCAATCATCCAGTGGTGCATAAATAGCCTTATGGGCTCACAGGAGGTTCAAGCACCAGCCGGTGACAACAGGACAAACTAACACCAGAGATAACCGGATGGCAAAAAGCAAACATAGGAAACTTACCAACAGAAATCAAGACAATATGGCAGTATCTGAAACCAGTTCTCCAACAACAGCAAGTCTGGGATACCTCAACACACCAGAAAAACAAGATTTGGATGTAAAATCACTAGTCATGATGCTGTTAGAGGAGCACAAAAAGGACATAAATAACTCTCTTAAAGAAATACAGGAGAAAATGGATCAAAAGTTGGAAGTCCTTACAAGGGAAACACAAAAATTATTTAAAGAAATTTAGGAGAATATGAGTCAAAGAGATAGAAGCCAATAAGGAAGAAATGCAAAAATCACTTAAAGAAATGCAAGAAAACTTGGGTCAAATGGCAGAGGTCATAAAAGAGCAAACACAAAAATCTCTTAAAGATTTACAGAAAAACACAAACAAGCAAGTGAAGGAACTGAGCAAAACCATACAGGATCTAAAAACAGAAGTATAAACAACTAAGAAGTCCCAAAGGGAGACAATTTTGGAGATAGAAAACCTTGGCAAGAAATCAGAAGCCTATAGAACTCCAAACAGACTGGACCAGAACAGAGATACCTCCAGTCACATAATAATCAAAGCCCCAAATGTACTAAACAAAGAAAGAATATTGAAGGCAGTAACAGAAAAAAGGCCAAGTAACATATAAAGGAAGACCTATCAGAATCACACCAGACTTCTCACCAGATACTATGAAAACTAGCAGATCCTGGGCAGATCTCATGCAGACTCTAAGAAAACACAAATGCCAGACAAAACTACTATACCCAGCAAAACTCTCAACCACCAGATATGGAAAAACCAAGATATTGCACGACAAAACCAAGTTTATCCAATATCTTTCCACAAACCCAGCCCTACAGAGGATAATAGGGGGAAAACACCAATACAAGGAGGGAAACTTCACCCTGGAAAAAGCAAGATAGTAATCTTCTTTCATCAAACCCAAAAGAAGATAACCAATCAAATATAAAAAAATAACATCAAAAATGACAGGAAGTAAAAATCACTATTCCTTAATATCTCTTAACATTAATGGACTCAATTCCCCAATTAAAAAAACATAGACTAACAAACTGGATACGTAAACAGGACCCTATATTTTGCTGCATACAGGAAACAAACCTCTGTGTCAAAGACAAACACTACCTTAGAGTAAAAGGCTGGAAGACAATTTTACAAGCAAATGGTCTCAGGAAACAAACCAGAGTAGCCACTCTGATATCAGATAAAATTGAAGTTCAACCTAAAGTCATCAAAAAAAGACACTGAGGGACACTTCTTGCTGGTCAAATGAAAAATACACCAAGAAGAACTCTCAATCCTGAACATCTATGCTCCAAATGCAAGGGCACGCTCTTTCAAAAAAGAAACTTTACTAAAGCTCAAAGCACACATTGCACCTAACACAATAATTGTGGGTGACTTAAACACTCGACTCTCCTCAATGGACCAATCAGGAAAACAGAAACTAAACAGGGACACAGTGAAACTATTTGAAGCTTTGGACCAATTAGATTTAACAGATACATATAGAACATTTCATCCTAAAGCAAAAGACTATACGTTTTTCTCAGTACCTCATGGTACATTCTCCAAAATCGACCAAATAATTGGTCACAAGATAGACCTAAAATATAAGAAGATCGAAATAATCCTATGCCTCCTATCAGATCACTATGGCATAAATGTGGTCTTCAATAGCAACAGAAACAACAGAAAGTCCACATACACATGGAAACTGAACAATACTCTACTCAATGATACCTTTGTCAAAGAAGAAATAAGGAAAGAAATCAAAGCCTTTTTAGAATTTAATGAAAATGAAGACACAACATACCCAAATCTATGGAACACAATGAAAGCAGTTCTAAGAGGAAAACTCATAGCCCTGAGTGCCTCCAAAAAGAAAATTAAGAGAGCATACACTAGCAGATTAACAACACATCTGAAAGCCCTGGAACAAAAAGCTAATTCACCTGGGAGGAGTAGAAGACAGGAAATCATCAAACTCAGGGCTGAAGTCAATCAAGTAGAAACAAAGAGAACCATACAAAGAATCAACAAAAGCAGGAGCTGGTTCTTTGAGAAAATCAACAAGACAGATAAACCCTTAACCAGACTAACCAAAGGGCTCAGAGACAGTATCCAGATGAACAAAATCAGAAATGAAAAGGGAGATATAACAACAGAAACTGGGGAAATTAAAAATAAAAACATCAGATCATACAGCAAAAGCCTATACTGGATACAACTGGAGAATCTGGAGGAAATGGACAATTTCCTAGACAGACACCAAATACCAAAATTAAATCAGGATCAAATAGATCATCTAAGCAGTCCCATAACCCTTAACGAAATAAAGGGGTCATAGAAAGTATCCCAACACAAAAAGCATGGGACCAGACGGCTTCAGTGCAGAATTCTATCAGACCTTCAAAGAAGACCTAACACAAATACTTTTCAAACTATTCCACAAAATAGAAACAGAAGGAACACTATCCAACTCATTCTACGAAGCCACAATCACACTGATACCAAATCCAAGCAAAGATCCAACAAAGAAAGAGAACTTCAGGCCAATCTCCCTTATGAATATCGATGCAAAAATATTAAATAAAATTCTTGTCAACTGAATCCAAGAATACATCAAAACGATCATCCACCATGGTCAAGTAGGCTTCATCCCAGTGATGCAGGGATGATTCTATATAAGGACATCCATCAATGCAATCCACTACATAAACAAAATCAAAGAAAAAAACCACATGATCATTTCATATTATGCTGAAAAAGCATTTGACAAAATTCAGCATCCTTTCATGCTAAAAGTCTTGGAAAGAACAGGAATTCAAGGTCCATACCTAAACATAGTTAAAGCAATACACAGCAAACCGGTAGCTAACATCAAACTAAATGGAGAGAAACTTGAAGCAATCCCACTAAAATCAGGGACTACACAAGGCTGTCCTCTCTCTCCATATCATTTCAATATAGTACTTGAAGTTCTAGCTAGAGCAATTAGAAAACATAAGGAGGTCAAAGAGATACAAATTGGAAAGGACGAAGTCAAATTTTCACTATTTGCAGATGACATGATAGTCTACTTAAGTGACCCAAAGAACTCCAAGAGAAAACTCCTACAACTGATAAACAACTTCAACAAAGTGGCTGGTTATAAAACCAACTCAAGCAAATCAGTTGCCTTCCTATACTCAACGGACAAGCAGGCTGAGAAAGAAATTAGGGAAATGATACCCTTCACAATAGCCACAAACAATATAAAGTATATTCATGTGAGTCTAACCAAACAAATAAAAGATCTGTATGAGAAGAACTTCAGGTCTCTGAAGAAGGAAATCCAAGAAGACCTCAGAAAATGGAAAAAACTTCCATGATCGTGGATTGGTAGGATTAATATAGTTAAAATGGCCATCTTGCCAAAAGCAATCTACAGATTCAATGCAATCCCCATCAAAATTCCAACTCAATTCTTCATAGAGTTAGAAAAAGCAATTCTCAAATTCATCTGGAATACCAAAAAACACAGGATAGCTAAAACAATTCTCAACAGTAAAAGAACTTCTGGGGGAATCAGTATCCCAGATCTCAAGCAATACTACAGAGGAATAGTGTTAAAAACTGCGTGGTTTTGGCACAGTGACAGGCAAGTGGACCAGTGGAATAGAATTGAAGACCCAGAAATGAATCCACACACCTATGGTCACTTGATCTTTGACAAAGGAGCCGAAAACATCCAGTGGAAAAAATATAGCCTTTTCAACAGATGGTGCTGGTTCACTTGGAGGTCAGCATGCAGAAGAATGTGAATGGATCCATTCTTATCTCCTTTTACTAAGCTCAACTCCAAGTGGATCAAGGTCCTCCATATAAAACCAGATGCACTGAAACTAATAGAAAAGAAACTGGGGAAAACCCTTGAGGACATTGGCACAGGGGAAAAGTTCCTGAATAGAACACCAATAGCTTATGCTCTAAGATCAAGAATTGACAAATGGGACCTCATAAAATTCCAAAGTTTCTGTAAGGCAGAGGACACTGTCAAAAGGACAAAACAGCAACCAACAAATTTGGAAAAGATCTTCACAAACCCTACATCTGATAGATGGCTAATATCCAATATATACAAAGAACTCAAGAAGTTAGACCCCAGGAAACCAAATAACTCTATTAAAAAATAGGTACAGGTCTAAACAAAGAATTTTCACCTGAAGAAATTCGGATGGCTGAGAATCACCTTAAAAAATGCTCAACATCATTAGTCATTAGGGAAATGCAAATCAAAACAACCCTGAGATTTTGCCTCATACCAGTCAGAATTGCTAAGGTTAAAATCTCAGGAGACAGCAGGTGTTGGCGAGGATGTGGAGAAAGAGAAACACTCCTCCACTGCTGGTGGGATTGCAAGATGGTACAACCACTATGGAAATCAGTCTGGTGTTTCCTCAGAAAACTGGACATGACACTTCCAGAGGACCCTGCTATAGTTCTCCTGGGCATATACCCTCAGGATTCCCTGGCATGCAATAAGGACACATGCTCGACTATGTTCATAGCAGCCTTATTTATAATAGCCAGAAATGGAACGAACCCAGATGTCCCTCAATGGAGGAATGGATACAGAAAATGTGGTATATTTACACAATGGAATACTACTCTGCACTTAAAAACAATGAATTCATGAAATTTTTAGGCAAATGGTTAGAACTGGAAAATATCATCCTAAGTGAGGTAATCCAATCACAAAAGAATACACATGGAATGCAATCACTGATCAGTGGGTATTAATTAGTCCAGAAGTTCTGAATACCCAAGACACAATTAGCATATCAAATGACTCCCATGAAGAAGTAAGGAGAGGACCCTGATCCTGGAAAGACTTGATCCAGCATTGTAGAGGAGTACCAGGACAGAGAAAAAGGAGGGAGGTGACTGGAGAATGGGTAGCAAGAAGAGGGCTCATGGGACATATGGGGAGGGGGAACCGGGAAATGGAAAAGCATTTGGAATGTAAACAAAGAATTTAGAAAATAATATAAAAAAGAAAGTAAAAAGGGAATTAAAGCAGATGCAACCTCAACATAAAAAAATGAAAATCTATGTATCAGAAATAATGTATACATACATAATGGTTCTACAATTATAGTAGAAAATTGGTGAGAAATTGTATAATACAATAAAGAAATTTAGTAAAAAGAAGCATTTCATAATAACAAAGTGCTATATTTTTCTGCGCATGTTGTGTTTTAAACACCTAAACATCCATTTTAACTTGCCAATCTAGATTTTTAGATGTACAAATGATCTTGTCCAAACCTAATCACTTTGTGTAGATGTTGGTCCACTATTCCAAATTTCAGTTTACATAATAATGTACAGATTCAGACATACCCAGGTGTATACTACCTGCATATAAGATATTATATTACATTTTATAGTTTCTCTTAATCATATTTTGGGACTTTGTGTGCTCTTAATGTTTTTATTATTGGCAATTGAATGAGAATGATCTAATGCTTTAAAACCCTATATCAGCTTAACTTTCCCAAAATCACATCCTTTCATGAGTACAACATGTAATATAAATTCAATCTTCACCCACAAAATAAGCTAACAATGCTTTGAAATTAAGAGTAACTCACAAAAGTGTTTTATTCAGAAATGAGCAACTCAAGAAAATGAAGTTCATCAGGATAGGAATTAGTACCACTTTTCAAAAGCTACAATGGGTGTGAGGATGACCATTGAACTGAGTCAAAGCTGTCCCATATTACATGTTCAGAAATATGTTTATGAAAGCTGATTCTTTTAGTTATGTGTTAGAGAATTTCACCTGAAAACACCCCTTCTACGTACTCTGATGATCCATTAGCATTTTATATTGATATTAATTTTTGAGAGAACACACATACCCACAATCTTATTAATCTCTTGCCCAAAATTTTGATGTCATTTAATGACATTATAAATGTGCTATATTTTTCTCTTTTACCTATTATTGTCTATTTGTCCTTTGTTTGAATCACACTTGTTACAATTAGTCATTTGTTTCCTCCTCTCTCGTCTGTCTGTCTCTGCTCTCTGTATGTCTCTCTCTCTCCTCCCTCTCTCTCCTCTCTCTCTCTCTCTCTCTCTCTCTCTCTCTGTGTGTGTGTGTGTGTGTGTGTGTATGTGTGTGTCTCACATTTGTGTACATGTGTATGTGTGTGTGTAGACAACAACTTTCATGGGTTGATTTTGTTATTTCACCATGTGATTCTCAGGAATAAGTGTGGAACTTAATTTTAAGGCTTAATGAAAGATATCTCTCCCCAGTTTGCTAGTGCAGCTCTTCCACTGCTTAATTCAAAAGATCAACATCTAAAAAACTTACTTTCTGTGTATTGTTCAATGGTACAAAAAAGTCAACCTCAATCAAGCATTAATAGAGAATGTAATTTCAAATATTATCTTATCTCCTTCACCATTTAGCCTACACACACAAACATACCACAAAATCTATAACATAGACAAACATCTATAACACAGAGAGAGGGGGGATGGGGATGGGGATAGGGATGGGGAAAGAATATTCACTCTCACACTGAAATTTGTGTTCTTATAGTTATAGAGCCTGAAAATTTAACTATTTCTGGACTGAAACCAAGTTCCTACATCTTTTCCACTTCCATTTGTGTGAAGGATTACATTGGAGGTCTGATGAAGTTTAAATTAAATATATTGATTATTATTGATGCAATCAACATTGTCACTTTATTAATCTTAATCTATGAGCACAGGAGGTCTTTCAATCCTCCAGTACCTTCTTCTATTTAAATTAGTGGGGCTTCAGACACATATACCATCCTTTATTCACTATTACATAGGCCAAAAATCAGATGGTCACTCCAGAGAAACAGGCACACAGTAGTGCATAAGGACCACACAAAGTAGGCCACAGACTGAATTCAGATAAGCACAAATAGACAAATGTCAGAAAATGCAAAGAGAAGGAAAGAGAGAAAATTCACATGTACACACATATACACACATGCACATGTACACACAAATACACACACTCAGGATGAAACAAAAGACAGAGTCCAATAACTTCAAACACACAAATATACATGCATCTATACATACAAACATGCATACATGTATACAAACCTACAGACAGAAATATACATATTCATACATAGAATGTTTATAGCAAAGCTCTAACAAGCAAGCTCTCAGTATTCCACAGATACATAAAAAAAATAAATCCAACTGGTGGATGGAAGGAACAATGTCCCAACCTCCATTCACACAAATGTTATACATACATACATAATTGATGATGGGAGAGAAAATGTTCCAGCAACACCATACCATATTCTATTTTATTCTTTCTTCCACAGCTTATATATCCCAGCAAAATATATCAAGCAGTATATAACTGCAATGCGATTACATTTTAGTTTTCACATAGTGAATGATTATGAAAAAAACAATGTGTTTCTAGGCATAGGTCAAATTTAGAGCTAGTATTTTGTAGTGCCTAGAATGTCTAATTATACTGTTCATTGAAATCTGGTTACCATAGATAAGGTTTTAGATCTCGATCTCAATGGTGACAATAAGAGAAATATCAATCATATTGATTTGTCAGTAAACCAAGGTCATTCACCAATGAGAACTCAACTTTGCTATATTAAATGGATACACAGGCTAAAGTCTACAAATTGATTGCATTGTCATGACTTTTTGCTTCTAAAACTCAGGCTTGACTCTTTTATTATAAGACTCTTCTGTTTATATGATCATTTAAGATTTTAATATAATTTATCTACATTTCACTTCTAGAAACACGATGATAAATTATGTCTGTTTTTTTTTTCACAAAATTTTGGTTATTGGATTCCTGGAAGAGTCTTTGTAATAATATTTTGTCAGTTGTACAGTTTCTAGATTTATTGTTTAGTATAGCATTTCCTTTGAGGCAAAGGTGATTTTTTAAAAAATTTTGATCAATTACACAGGTATACTTATGCTATTCTTCTGTGTGTTTGTAGTCATGTCCAAGAATGTTAGTATATGAAAAACATACTCAAAAGACATTCTTATTTATTTTTATCTAGTAGTTACAATGTTTTTCATTCAGGTATGAAGAAATGAATGTGCTCATTAAATTGACAGAATTTAGATTCTGGTCATTTATGAAATGCCAACTATACCTCCTCAATATTCACAACTATTATGTTAGTTAAAATAAATTAATACAATTGCAAACTCTTAGGGTGTTATTCATATTATAACCTTTAGCCTAAAGGGTATCTTCTAAAATGATTAAAATTGACTTTTATCTGTTGTTCTGCAGTGATATAATTTCAAGATATTATATGATTCATTAAAAAAGGTCCTATAAAATAAATTTGTTGGTTCTTTGATAATTGGAAACTGTGCTTTGGTCAATTCCACCACTCCCTCAACTCCTTTGATTCATCCTCCACTTCCCTGCCTATACTGTGTTCTTTTCATCAACCTGTCTCTGTGTCCAAGACATATTTGTGTTTCTCATGTGTTCTTTGATATCTGACCTTCTACTAGAGCAAAATCAACTTACTGGGGGTCAGCATACTTAAAGAAAACTGACCCTCACTCTCACCTATTTACAAATTGTAAATAGTTACAAGCTAAGTCATGAGATATTATGAACATTATCCCAATTGTGTTGGATTTAATTTGGCTTACACAGGTTTGTGAATGCTGTCACTATTTCTGCCAGTTCCTCTGTGCAATGTCCTTCTCTGTCTGGAAGATGGTTTTCTAGCAGTCATCAGTCTCTACTGACCCTTAAATAAATACATTCTTCCTCCTCGCTAATAATCCCTGGATCTTGAAAAGAGGAAGTGTGATATAGATGTGCCATTTAAAGTTGAGTATTCTGCAGTCTCTTCTTCATTGCTTCTTCATAAGTTGTCAGTTGATGTATATGGCAACATTTTCTTTGAAAAGATTTTTTCATGATAAAAATTGACTTTTTAATTGGATTTTTTATGAAAAAGTCTATGACTGTTAGGGAAATGAAAAAAATTACGAGAGTCTTTAATTGTTGAAGAGGAAGGGAAATCAATGAAGAGAAATTGGGGAGAGAAGCATATATGTCCATGTGTATGTATGTATATATATGTGTGTGTGTGTGTGTGTGTGTGTGTGTGTGTGTGTATGTATATGTATGTATGTCTGTGTATGTGTATGTGTATGTTTATGTGTATGTGTATGTATACACACACACACACATATATAAAATCATCTCAGGTTAGAAAAATCACCTGCTATAAGTGTTTTGTTATATCAATGGCAAATGTTCAGTCTTTAGTGCTGCTGGCCCAGAGAACAATGTAGTAAACCTAAATATGCCTACAGACTTGGAGAAATTTTTACACTTGATCTTAGTTAAAAAGCCAAGAAGTGAGTTGGGGCAATTTTTTAAATAAAGTTATACCAGTTTTATCATTCTGGACGATAATAGTCCCACAAAAAGTGATAGACTTTCTAATGAAAGATTAATTATATTCAAAATTTACTCACAGACTAATAAAATTATTATATTAATATTTAGGGGGTTAAGGCAAAGTACCTTGGAAAGTGTTAAGTCTTAGTAGATTTAAGTGATTAGTAAAATGGTGAGTGAACTGAACATTAAGCAGAAATAGCCTTTGTGTTTTTCTCAAACAAAGCCACAAAGGCTTCTTTCTTTCTTTCTTTCTTTCTTTTTTCTTTGCCCTTTGCCCTTAAGCACACACTTTAAGAAACCTATTATCATACATTTTTCTTTAACTTTTTTGATTTAATATTTTAAATTCTCCTGATGGTGTTTCAACGCTGCAGTATCTTTCTTCAGGGTGTTTGAATTTTAATGATTAAGAAAGTTAACATTCCTAACTTTTCATCTCTGTGGGACCCTGGCATTCTGACAGCAGCTAACTTGAAGTAAGTCTGCAAGAAATCTATCAAAAAGATGGCAGAAATCTACTTATCATTTGATTAAAGTCAATCACGAAGCACATATGACCTAATTACAAGAAAAATTCAAAAATATGCTGGCCACATACTATTGATCCATTTCCTTGCTATCAGTCTTGTCTACATCTTATGAATTCATCCTAGAGATCAAAAGTAAACAAATAAATAAAAAAGTGATCTCTTAACTTTCAAAGTAAAGAGTATCTTCTCATGTTAGAAAGTAAATTGCTATAAGTGTTTTGTAATATCAATGTCAACAGTTGTCTTTAGACTTTAGTACTGGTGGCCTACAGAGTAATGTAGCAAAGTCAAATCTGCCTGCAGACTTAAAGCCATTTTTAAAAATAGCTAGAGCATTTTATTTAATCTAATATCAGTCACATATTTCATGAAAAAAATGGTACCTTAAAATATGTTTCTAATGCTTTTAAAACTTTTTTTATTAAAAATAGATTCTTTTCTCATAAAATATAACCCAATCACAGTTTTCCCTCCCTCTACTACTTCTAGTCCTGCTCCCCATCTCCAGTCTCTTCAAGATCTACTACTCCTCTATTTACTCTTTGGAAATTGTCCTGAGAGCCCCTGCCAGAGGTGCACCTCCCAGCTGCTCCGTGGGAATACAGTTGTTGAGTGGGAACACCCCTTCTACATATGCTAGTGTATAGATCTGATGATAAGCTTAGGAATGTTATACTTCCTGTGGTCTGTTGCTTTATGTTTCCTTGTGAGCTGAGACTGAGTGGATGCAGAATTTAATTGTAACTTTGCCAGTACAATCTATCTAGAAGCCTGGTGCCATTTTTGTCTTCTATGAAATTGCTGTTGCCAAGGAAGACAGGATTACAAGTTTGTCTGACAGATTGGATGGCATGTGTGTCCTTGGTTATCAAAACTCTTGTATAGAATGGGGTTTTTAGTTGGTGACTATTCACAGTGTGTAGAGAGCACAGCACATACTATAAAATCTCAATTACCCAAGTGTATGTATGCTTGCAAGATCTAGAAGGACATATTGAGCTGAGCTGCTTGAGACTGGGTGACTTTGTTCTCAACTTCTTGTGTTTTGTTTCCTGTAATGCACATATTTTTAAAAAAGCTTCCTTAAAAACCAAATTAACAGGCTTCCAAGAAACAAAGGCCAAATATAACAAAACAAGACACAAAAAGGCAATGTGAAAGTGCTCATACTGAGGGAAGACATGGCAACACAACAAGAGGAAATGAGTTGCAAGAGCAAGCAAGAGAGTCAGAGGTATGACCATGTCCTCTGTTAGGAGTCCCACAAGAGCAGCAAGCTACCACCCCTAACATATATGCAGAGGGTCTGTTGCAGACCACACGGTACTCATGCATACACGTTCAGTGAGCCCAAGTGAGCCCTGCATAGTTGATTCAATAGACTGTGTTCTTCTGATGTGGCTACAAGCCTTTAGTTCTGTTTATTCTCAGGATGCTGTGAAGATGTTCACCATTTAGAACATTCAACTGGTAACTATTTGCCATTGGTTTTCCTCTAAAACCATCTGTGGATTAAAGCCTTACCTAGTATCCTGACTTTTATAGTTACTTTACATGTTATAAGACAACTGCTAAACAAATTAAAAAAAAATACTCATCAGCTTATATAATATATATCATTGTAATGTGATATAATAATCCATAGCAACCATTGGGAAAGGATTTATATTTTTGTTGGGATGCTGAGTACCCAGATAGTTTCTTCAAATGAAATGACATGTGAATTGAGTGACTTACAACAATGACTTTTTTTTAATAATTTATTTACATTTCAAATGATTTCCCCTTTTCTAGCCCCCCCACTCCCCGAAAGTCCCGTAAGCCCCCTTCTCTTCCCCTGTCCTCCCACCCACCCCTTCCCACTTCAAGAATGATGTGTCAAATTCACTCAGTGCCTCTATTTGCCTGCTTGAACTATTCACTTACAGCGATCGTTTTTTGTTCTTGAAAATATTTGTAGGTTTTAGTTTATGATATTTTGTATTGGTTGCCAAAATATACCATGCATCCATAACAAGCATATTTTGTTTTATCCCAAATACCAATGCTAATGTTTAAAACTTAAACGTGTCTTTAAATTCTGCTCTTGGGCCAGAGAATCTCCAAGAGCAGAATGCCGAAATGGAATTGGATAGCAGTCAATCGTCTCAAGCTCTGAACAAGCAAACCATTTTTATAAAAAGTAGAGCATTACCAACTACCCCAAAGCAGTTTAGCTGTCAAACGACACTTTGATGATTTCTCTTTTCATTTTTCTACTTCTCTTGACTTCACATATTATCATTTTGTATTTTACCCTCTCAGAAGAGAATTGATATTGGCCTGATTGCCATCTAAAAATATTCATACTTCTGGCAATGTATGTAAAATATTTTCTTAACATTTTAAAGAATCCAGTAGTTTTCATTGATCTTCTCTTCACAAAAAAATGAATAACTTCTTTCTTTCCTTTTCAAAGTTAAAGTGTAGAACCAAACATTTAGAACAAGCATAAAATTGATATATATGTATAATGGACAGTAAAAGCATTTTTATTGAAATTATTGCATATAACAATATAAATATTGATACAATTGTAAATTTTTATCTCAATTTTATTATTCACTTTCTACTTTTCACTTTCTTAAGAATATGTACATATGTTACCTCTAAGTATATGTGCATATGTGCATTAGGATATATATATACATATATATATATGTATACATATATACATACATATATATATATACATATATATATGTACATATTTTAGTTCGCTTTCAATTGCTGTGATCATGACCAAAAATAATGGAGAAAAAAATGGATTTTCTTAGCATATGCATCTTATCACAATCCATTATTTAGAGAAGTCAAGTGTAGAGTTCAACAGGACAGCAACCTTGAGGCAAGAACTGAGTCAGAAGTCATGGACAGATACTGGATATTGGCTTGCTCTAATGTGTGCTCAGTATGCTTTTACAGACAGCCCAGGACCACCTTTCCAAGGCTGTCACTGCCCACAGGCTGGGCCCTGTCATAGGAAACCTGTGATGAAAATGGTCCACAGTCTTATTCAAAGGCCAATCTGATATGGGAATTTGCCAACCAGGTTTCCCCTTTTCAGGAAAGCAGAGATTTTTCAAACTGACAAAATACTTACCATCACATGTTCATTTATTTAAAATTTATGCCTTTCTTAAAAAAGGAGCTCCCCAAGAACTTACAGAATTGTCGCCTGTCCTACCCTGTTCTATCCAGTCCTGTCCTTTCCTCTAAACAGTTTTGCATGTGTTTCTATCACTGTGTTAAAATTAGCCTGTAATAGATGAGAATTTTACAAAAGTAGAAACAAAAAAATAAGGTTAAGTATAATCATCCATAACTGTTAATATAGATAACCTATAATAAAAAAATACAGTTTAAACATTGACATTAAAATGGCAAGAAGCACACAGCACAGGGTGACTGAAGAGAAAAAGGCTACAAGAAAAGTGCTGTTTTACATTTCAAATGATATCCCCTTTCCCTGTTTCCCCTTTGCAAAGCCCCTATACCATCCCCCTTACTTTGCTACTATGAGATTGCTCCCCTACCCACTCACTCATTCATGCCTCCCCTCCTTCCCTAGCACTCCTCTACACTGGGCATTAAGTCTTCACAGGACAAGAGCCTCTCTTCCCACTGATGCCTGATAAGGTTTCTTCAGCTCCTTCAGGCCTTCTCCTAACTCCTCCATTGGGGTCCCCATGCTCAGTCAGATGGCTGGCTGTGAGCATTCACATCTGTATTGGTCAGGATCTGGCAGAGCCTCTCAGGAGACAGCTCTATCAGGCACTTTTTGATATCTGCAATAGTGTCTGGGTTTGGTGGGATGGATCCCCACATGGGGCAATCTCTGGATGGCCTTTTCCTCAGTCCCGGCTCCACTCTTTGTATTTTCTTTAGACAGGAGCAATTCTGGGTTAAAATTTTGGAGATGGGTAGGTGGCTCCATTCCTCAAGTGGGGTCCATATCTAACTTCTGGATATGGTCTCCACAGGTTCTCCCTCCCCTTTCAGGATATTTCAGCTAATGTTGTCCCCATGGGGTCCTAGAAGGCTCTTGCTTTCCTGGCATCTGGGACTTTCTGGTTGCTACCCCAGTTCCCCATCTCCCATTACTACACACCTCTGTTCAATTTCCTGGCCCTCCTTAAATTTTTGTTTTTCTTAAAATGAAGTCATTATGCTTAAGGCCAAACACAACAACTACAAAAATAGTATGGTATAGGATAAAGTGTTTAATATACACATGTACACACATATATAGCTAAACAAACACATGCACACACATAAGCATCATTTCTATTTGTATAATGACAACTTTTGTATATATTTTCAGCATGAACAATTTAGTATTGAGGTGACTTAATGAGCACCCAGAGGGTCAACATGACTCCTTCCAGACCTCAGAAACACTAGAATATATTTAGCTTCAAAAATAATAAGTTTGATAAGAGTGTTGAGACCAAGAAATTTAATGGAAAAAATCATAATGGAGTATATCATTCCTGCAAGGAAGTTCTTGAATGGCTTGTAAAATATGAACTACTGGCATTTCTCTTTACCAATAATATATTTTTGTCAATCTTTCTATGTTCTTTTCCTGCTCCCATTCTGTAAATGTGTTTTTATTTAAAAACATGAGGCCATTAGGAAATAGATAAAGGGCCAAAACCAAAAACAAAAACAAAACAAAACAAAAAAAATTAAAACGGACAACAAAAACTCATCCATCATTTATTTACTATCAAGAAATTTGAATCTTATTTTATTAATTAATTAATTAATCTATCTATCTATTTATTTATTTATTTGTTGTTTTTTTTTTCAAGACAGGGTTTTTCATAGCCCTGGCTGCCCTGGAACTTACTCTGTAAACCAGGCTGGCCTCGAACTCAGAAATCCACCTGCCTCTGCCTCCCAGGTGCTGGGATCAAAGGCGTGTGCCACCATTGCCTGGCTAAGTTTGAATCTTATATATAAACTAAATCTTTGCAGTCCCATAAGAGGAGCAACAATATGAACCAACCAGTGTCTCCAGAGCTCCCAGGGACTAAACCACCAACCACAGAATACACATGGTGGGATCCATGGCTCCAGACTCATATGAAGCAGAGAATGGCCTTGTTTGACATCAGAGGAGAGGCCCTTGGTCCTGTGAAGGCTTAATGCCCCAGTGTAGGGGAATGCTGGGTCAGGGAAGCAGAAGTGGGTGGGTTACTGCGCAAGGGGAGAGGAGATGTGATGGAGGGGGGTTGAAGGGGAAAGGAGGAAAGGGGATAACATTTGAAATGTAAATAAAGAAAATACCTAATAAAAACATTATACAATAAAAAATGGTGTTTACTTTTGTGAAAGAAGATAGATAAGTGGGTAATGTATGAGTGGATTGCTTGAAATCCATAATCATAACATTAACTGAAAAATCTATACTATACTATATAGTAACAAGCAAGTAGCTGAAGCTTAAAATATTAATAACACAAAATAATGCCAAGTCTTTGAAACAGAATCCTGCATATGCATAGGTGATAAAACAAGATTACTTTTCAAAAATTGTAAACTCTTTTGATATAATTGTTCCATGAAGAAGAATGTACTCTCTTGTATATTTACCTAACATGATACAGCTTTTCCTTGCACACATAAACAATAATCTTAGCTCGATGCGATTTTGTTCTGAGGGCTCCCCTCCCTTATTCCATTTAATTTCCATGAACGGAGGATTTAGCTCCATTCCACTTCCTGGTAACCCTTTAGTCTTTGAACCATACATTTTTGTATCTTTTCTTTCTAACCTTGAGACACTTGATCAAAACATTCTTTGGTATTGCTTTTGTACAACTTTGCTTCAAAAATTTCTAAAGGCATGATTTTGATTTTTTGGTACTTACTTCATTCCAAAATAATCACAATACTTATCAAGTACAAACAAACAAGCAAAAACCTGAGTTTCTTCTGTATAATGACTATATATGGTCGAGCATGTGTAAATCATACCCACTAAAATCTGGTTTAAAAGTTTAATTTTTTTTTGATGCACTAACGCACTTTATGAGCCATAACATGACACTTCAGAATCATTATTCCTCTAAGAGTCAGCCTGCAGATCTAGTTCAGTGATCAGGATAAGGGAGCAAGTGCAGCAGTTGACAAGTTCAGTATCGCAGCTTATTAAGTCATGGCTCACCACCCTAGCTGGTACTGCAAAACTGAATGTGGGGGCTGCAGAACTTTGAAAATGGTAAAGCATTTCTGAGCATGCATTGCCTAATAAACAATTTAATATCAAATCAATGAATTTAAAGGTTCTGGAAGGCCTCATCTGCATAACATCACAATATATCACTGCACTGTTGCATGTGAACACACATTATAGATTCTACTGTGCATATAATCTCACTATGCGACAGTATCACAGCTCTGACAGTTTCAGGATAGTTTTTTCATTATGGTTCTCTATGACAACTTGAAACCACACATGTTCATCCTCCTTCTTCTTTTATCATCATGATCATCATCATCTTTGGGTTGAAGTTATTATCTAGAGATTTTATGCTTTCAAATAAAATTTAACACTTTATTTCTGTGAAGAATACCATAGATACTTTAGAATTGAAATTCTAATAAACCTGTACATGGCTTTGATATCATAGCTATTTTCAAAGTATTAATTCTTCTAATTTAATGAGAATATGAATCTTTACTTCTGATGTTTGTCGATGCTCCTTTCTTCATTCCTTTTCTCATAAATAGTTCTCTTTTGTGTCTTATTAAAAATAAAATTTTCATATAATATACTCTAATTTTGGTTTCCCCTTCCTGACTCCTCTCAGTATCTTCTCACCTCTCCTCTTATCTGTACATACCTCATTTCTTTCTCTTGTTAGAAAACACACAGATACCCTAAGACATAATAACGTAAAATTAAATAAGCTAAAACAATGCAAACCAATCAGAATGGAATAAAACAAAAGAATATAGGAAAAGACCATAAAAAGCATGCACACATGCACACACGCACACACGCGCACACACACACACACACACACACACACACACACACACACACTGTCTTAGTCAGGGTTTCTATTCCTGCACAAACATCATGATCACCAGTCAAAGTCAGGACTAGAACTCAAGCAGGTCAGGAAGCAGGAGTTGATGCAGAGGCTATGGAGGAATATTACCTGCTGGCTTGCTTCTCCTGGTTTGCTCAACTTTTTTCTTATAGAAACCAGGACTGCCAGCCCAGGGATGGCACCACCCACAATGGACTAGGCCCTTCCCCCTTGATCACTAATTGAGAAAATGCCTTACAGCTGGATCTCATGGAGGCATTTCCTCACATGAAGCTCCTTTCTCTGTGAAAACTCCACCTTATGTCAAGTTAAAACACAGAACCAGCCAGTACACCCATAAATAAAAACATGTATAGACAGAGAGACATACAAAAGCCAAGATGTATTCTCTTTTTTTCCCATTCCTTACATTAATTATTCATTACATCCTGATCACTCCCAGTCACTCCCTCACACAACTTTCCCCCATTACTCTTCCCATCCTCCTAAGAAGGTGTAAGGCACCTTGGGTATCACCCACCCACACATACCAAGTCACTGCATGGCTAGTTGCATCATCTTCCACTGAGGCCAGACAAGATGGCACAGTTAGAAGAACGGAATCCAAAAGCAGGCAACAGGTGTAGTGACAGCCCCTACTCTAGTTGTTAAAGACCTGTAAGGTTGAATTGAACACCCCAGAACTCCCAGGGACTAAACCACCAACCAAAGAGTACACAAAGAGGCACTCATGATTCCAGCCACATATATAGTAGAGGATGACCTTGTCAGACTTCAATGGGAGAATAGGCCCTTGGTCCTATGAAGGCTCAGTGTCACAATGTAGGGGAATCCCAAGGTGGGGAGATGGAAGTAGGTGGGGGGTGAGCATGCTCATCCCCCAGAAAAACATTATGTGACAAAGAATCCCCAAAGATATCATTGAGTTCATTTTCTGTTGGCCATCTACTGATTGGGAAATAAAGAATGTTTTCTTTCCCCACTGAGACTCCTATGGAGAAAGTTGTTCTGTTTTTTTTTTTTTCTTTTCATTTTTAAGTGGTTATCAACTGGTGATAGCTTCTGGTTTGGTATGGGCAAGTGACCACTTCTAGTTTCAGTTATAGGACTCCTTCTGGTGCAGATCCGTAAGGTCATATTGTTCTGGTCCTGCTATGTATAGAAGGCCTTGATTCCCTGGTGTGCTGAATGGTCTCTGTATCTTTCATTGTTTCTACCACCTCTTTTGCAGGATTTCCTGACCTGGAGGGGGATGATTCAGTGGAGATCCTTTTCCAAATAACACATGATTGTTGGGAAACTTCGCTTATGACTATGGAAATGTTGATCAAAACCACACTGAGATTGCCACTGACCAATGTCAGAATGGTAGTAATTAAGAAATTCAGATGAAGACTTATGTATTGTTGGTAAAAATGAAAGACTGTACGGCCATAAAAAAGGAAATCACAATTGACGTCCTTAAAACTCTAACAATAAAGAAGCCATATAGTCTAAAAATACCAGTTCTGAGTATTTACCAATGGACTACAAGTTTACACATCACAGAGACACTTCCATATTAATATTTATTACAAAGTTATTTATCATTTTAAATTAAAGAAACAACCTAAATATTCACCAACAGAAGAATTGCTAAGTAAGATGTTGAATATAATCACAAATCGGATATTCTGGAGTGAAAATTAATCAAGTTATGTTATTTTCAAGATGTAACTGGAGATATTGCCATTGAATGTTGTTCTTTTTTTTCATTTTGTAGGGGAATGATCCCCTACATTTAAACTCCTTTCTATTTTTTTGAGAAAACCTGTTATGAGAAATTCTGTTCTTACCAGACACAGTAATTATATTACTGCCATGAGCACTTTTCTTTAATTTTCTTGTTTCCTCCTGTTTTGGTGAAGTTACTTTACCATTGCTCTAAAACTGAAAACTAAGGACAAAGGATGCTCTTGTAATAGGAGCACCTCACACTCGTGTTCTGTACATAGTAAGGGCAAGTTCAGTAGGCATGAAGTGAAAACTGATCCAATATTCATTTACATGTGGAAAATATTAACTGGTCTTAGAGGGTTACCAAATAAAACTTAAGACAAAAGAGTGGGAGCTGACTTGGAGAGATTTCAAAAAGAAAAACGTGAGGATAGACACGATTATACTTTATTGTATCTATGTTTGAAGTTTTCAATATAAAAGACAAAATTTCAAAATGAAAACAAGGGTGCTACCTCTATTACTTTGAGGCTGGGCTCAACACATGCAGAAACTTTTCCCACTATTTTTCTGAATTCTTCTTATATGGGTTTCTTTACTATTTCAATACTATAGAAAGCAACTGTGAAGACTCATTTGCAAAAAAAAAAAAATGTTCCACTTGATATATCAATGAAACATTTACTGCTTACTAAGATCTAAATTTATATTAAAATAAAAATATCTCATTTCACCCTTGAGGACTTATTACTATGAATCAATAGACTTTCTTTAAATCAAAATAGACATGGTAACATGAACTCCATAAGACTGAGCAAATATATGAATACACGTGTGCAGGCACATACATATGTGTGTTAATTGATTGCCACAAACGCCTTTAAACTTGAGGAAAAAACTTACTATGTCATGGACAGCTATGTGGAATATTTGAGTACCACATACCACATTAACAAGAGGTAGTGAAAGTAACTTATGAAGCGTTTACACATACTTTTTCAATATCCCCAAAGGACTGTATTGTAATGCAGTCCCATTGGGCTAGAAAGTAAACTCTGCTTATAGTCCTCAAAAACAGCATGTGATTCATGGTATCCAACACAGCACAGGGGAGCAATGTGTGGTTGCCATTTAAATGAGATGGTGTGGGCATGCGTTTACTCCATCAATAAGCTTGTTTGAGGTGTATTTGCCTAAACTGTGGCATTCTTTCACACATGTTAGAAAAGAGCACAATATATGTTACCTCCAAGACTATATTCGGAGAATCAAAGGGGTGACCTATGCACTGACCCTTGTAGGCCTTGGGAAGCTATTTGTATTCAGATGTTATCTATGACTTGCAATTTTGAGTCTGGGCCCATAGCAGCACTGCACATGCATAATTAACTATATAATTGCCTAATTTTAAAACCACAGATGTTTTATATTGAAAGAAAATATTCACAAAGTAAAGATTTCTCAGTGTGAATGCTGCCTATTGAGAGTTGGTATTCAGTTTGTCCATAATTTTATGAACAGCTTGTGAAGAAGGTAAGGTATTTCAAGGAGAAAGGCTTTCTGCGAACAGGAGTGACACAGATACATGAACATGGGAAGATGAACATATGGCATACATAGGAAGGAGTGGCTGTGCCAAGGGAGGTGTTTGCAGCCTAGTGTTGCAAACCAGTATTAGAGAAGAAAAAACCTGAACATATACAATGCTGGCAAATTGCCAGGAAGGTTCCCCCCCCCCCCTTAGGCCACATATAAACACTGAAGAAATATACTATAAATATTTTAAAGAATTGAGAAGGGCATAAAACATTCACATTATACAAATGAATGATAAATTAGATATTTTAAATTGAGTCATTAAAGAGCATGTAGTTCAAAAATTACCATTACAAATATCGTTCATTAAGTTACCTAGGCTAAGCTTTGATCTACATAATTTTTAGTAAATGTACAAAATACAAAATAGATAGCATTTCAGAAAATATGTCATAATTTATATTAAAATTAATATAATAATGAACTAACATTTTTCTTTGTTTTATTCAAGCATACTTTAACCACAAAACAAGTGTTAGTCAAAAAAGGAACTGTTTTTCAGTTTCAAAAATTATGAGAAATGCATGCTTAGTTTTATTGTTGAAAGACTATGTCCTTAGCATTAAAAGTCTACCCACCTACTTTCTTCAGATTTCTTCGTCTATATTTAGTGCTATTCATCTCAAACAAAGAAGCTAACTCTAGTACTCTGCTATAATATGCTTTGGCATATTAATTGCATAATGTAGAATTTTAATGATAATAGTATTATTCATCTCATTTTATTATATAGTTTCAATAATCCTGTATGAACCATTACTGCAATTTAATTTTCTATTGTAAGTACTATTAATTAATTCTTTTATAAGTGAAATTTAGTAGTCTCTGTCTTATCTACATTTACCATGCCATAGGTTTTTTTTAAAAAATTATTTGTGCAAGGTTAAACTTTACTGATATAAAAGGAAGATGAAAGTGCCTACATCAGGAAAAACCTTAATGTAGCATGATTTTACTAAATAAAATAAATGGAAGCAAAACTTCATATATATTATATGTATATATATATGTGTGTGTGCTATATTATACATATAGAACATATAATATAGAACACAGTATATAAAGCATGTGAATTTAAGACAAAATATAAATTATATTGTTACTATTTATGCCATAAGACTGAATTAATATATAAAAGTACAAGAGTGCTGGTGCTTACACATTTTCTATGTAAAATGGAGCTACAATGTCCTTGGTATTCATCCTTGATGGGGTACTTCATAACATGTAAATCTACCTACAGACTATTGCCTCATTAAGGGACACAGCCAGCACTGTCCTATTCTCAGTGTAACTAAACAGATCTTGCCTGTGTTCCTGTAGCTCACTCACTGTCTTTGTTGAGACTGAGTGATGTGACTGAGAATTGATATGAGATCCTGCCCAGTGCTCACTTTCCCTTCCCATGCTCAGGCTTGATGGGCAGTGATAAAACCACAGGCTGCCTTCCCAAACCTGTCCTAATGGTGTGCATCTGGCAGAGGCAGACATGTGACAATGTATTTTTCTGGAATAACTTGATATGCATATCAGTGTTGCACCCCAGGCCAAAAAGATGAAGAAAAGGAATATAAGGAAGAAATAAACAGCTATCTTCTTTAATTTGCAGTGTATCATTTTTCAAAACATGTAAACCCATCATAAAGTTAGAAAAATGACTGTGAAACAACATTTAAATCATTCAAATTTTGAGGTAATATATTCACATAAATCTACCACAGCTGTAAAATATTGTTATCATCAAATGAAAAAAATATCTAATGTTTCTATTTTCCCCCGTGGCTCCCACAATGGGTTATGCATAAATCCTCTTATGCAGTGCTCTTAGAGCTTAGGCTAGGGAAATTTAAAGAGTTTCAAGAAAACTTCAACAATGATCTCCCCCGGCCTCTATGTCAGATTTCAAATATCACCTGCATGGTTTGTTTAAGTATTTTAACATTTTCATCACATTAACTTTTTATGAAAATCATTTGAAAGTATATTTTTGTAGTTTGAGAAGCAAAAGATCAGATAATTACTTTGATAAGCTTAAAATACAGTGAATTTCATAAAATTGTTCACTTGATGTTAACTTCAGAAGTTCAAGGTTATAAACTAAGGATGCTTCCATGCTTTTTAGAAGAGTGAACAAACTACTCACAGGAGGAAATACAAAGTATGGAGCAGAGACTGAAGCAAAGGACATCCAGAGACTGCCCTGCCTGGGGATCCAGCCCATAGACAGCCACCAAACCTGGACTCTATTTTGTCGATGCTGGGAAGTGCTTGCTGATAGAAGCCTGATATGGTTGTGTCCTGAGAGGCTCTACCAGAGCCTGACAAATAAAGAGGAGCTTAGGGTTCCTTGATGGAGGAGATGGAAACGGGACTGAAAGAGCTGAGGGGCTTTGCAGCCCCATAGAGGGAGCAACAGTGTCAACAGTCCAGAGCTCCTGGGGCCTGGAACACCAACCAAAGAATACACACGGAGGGACCATGGCGCTGGCCACACGTGACAGAAGATGGCTTGGTGGACATCAGTGGGAGGAGAGGCCCTCGGGCCTGAGGGTGTTCACTGCCCCAGTGTAGGGGAATTCCAGAGGAAAAGGGGATTGTAGGTTTCCCAAGTGGAGACATGGAAAGGGGAAAAGATTTGAAATGTAAATAAAAAAATATCCTCAAAAAAAAAAATCCCCAAAAACCCAACAACAAAAAGAAATGTTTCTAAATATTTCTTGCAACAGAACATACACTCTATTGTCTATTTACAAGATAATTTTGTATGACTTGAGAAGTTCATAGACTATATTTTGGTCATATTTCCCTCCATAACTACCCCATAACTGCCCTTCATCTTGGGGTCCATTCCACTTCAACTTTTTTCCTTCCCTCCCTGTTTGTGTTGACCAAATACACTTTTGAGTAGTTCTACACTGCAGTATGGTGTGTAGAACTACAGATTTCATATCATTATCAGAGAAAGTG
This sequence comes from Apodemus sylvaticus, assembly GCF_947179515.1. Lineage (NCBI taxonomy): Eukaryota > Metazoa > Chordata > Mammalia > Rodentia > Muridae > Apodemus > Apodemus sylvaticus. The sequence continues at coordinate 14,568,188 of NC_067486.1, read as the reverse complement.
ACTTCCCTTCTCCCAGAAGATATTAATGCTCATAGCTCCTCACCTAATGGCAGGATTTTGTGCCCATTACCACAGCTCCATGTGAGTTTTCTTTCTTTCTTTTACTTTCTTTCTTTCTTTCTTTCTTTCTTTCTTTCTTTCTTTCTTTCTTTCTTTCTTCCTTCCTTCCTTCCTTCCTTCTTCTCCTTCCTTCTTCCTTCCTTCCTCCCTCCCTCCCCTCCCTCCCTCCCTCCCTCCCTCCCTTCTTTCTTTCTTTTTCTTTCTTTCTTTCTTTCTTTCTTTCTTTCTTTCTTTCTTTCTTTCTTTCTTTCTTTCTTTCTTTCTTTCTTTCTTTCTGTTTCCCCTGATTTGATTATCGCTCGAGCAAAACAGAAGGTGATTTACATCAGTGTTAGAGTTGCTTCATTGCACTTTCCAAGATCCCAAAATAAATTTTATATTAAACCATTATGCTCCATGATCTTATTTTATCTATCCTTACATTGAGACTATAAAATAATCCAGTATAAAGATAATTTTAAAATGAGAATAAATTTATATTGTAGATATCTTCATACAGAGAGGGAGTGTGAATGCCCTCTCTCATAGCATCCAACATCATTGTATGTTGTGTGCTCTCTTGCAGTCAACACATTTTTTCAGAACCTCAGTCATTCCTATAATGTGTTTAGAATTATACAATGTTTGTATTCAATGAAAATTCAAAGAAAGTAAAATTCTTTAAAAGGAAATTGAAAAAGTTTCCTCCTAGGTTGTGTCTAATTCAATTATTTATTACACTATTCCCTCGAAGCATACTGGGCTCCTTGGAGGCATATTCGGTTGTCTTTGTTCTGAAATAAAATCTATAGAATTACTTCAGAAGTCATTCTTGGAAGAAGTACATAACTTATCCTTATCTTTCAACTTTACTGAAATGTCTAGGATCTTACAGATAATCTGAAAATATCACAAGAAATCTCAGTGCTCTCCATTGCTTTGCATGCTTTGCCAGTGAGAAGTCTGGTTCACAGGTCTCCAATATAGAGTTAGCTCAAAAATATCAAATTACTGAAACCAGGAATATTAATTTGCTTTAAATATATAGGTAACTTATACAATTTACCTAACAATGAATATCATTTCAATTATAAGAAATGGCAACTTTCAGAGTTATAACAGAAGTTTAGGGAATGATTTGGGGTAAAATGCTAGACTAAACATTGATAAAGCCATATCTAGAATCTTAAATATTATTTACTCACAATATAATATGTTTAAATATAAAATGAAAATACAAAGCTCAGACTTTAGACACACAACATTGTTGAGGTATAAACATTGTTGGAATATGTTCCCTTCTCATCATATCGTAATATTAATTTTCCTACTAATCATTCATTTTCATATTATAGATTGAGCCATTAAGCACTAGTGGTAGCCAGATGTCAATAGAATTTTAATATAAATCTGATAACATCCTCCCTAAAGAAAATTCTGAGCAGATATATTTTATAGTATTTTTCCTGTGATAAAGGAATGTGCTTATTTTCACAGATGTTTGCTGTTACAATCTTTGCTGTTTAATTTCATTTTTGAGCTTCACAAGTAAGAGCTTCTTATGAGACTGAATGTATCTCAGCAGTTCCATCATAGCTAAGATATAGGTTATGAATAAAACCTTCTCCAAAATTTAACAAATATGTTGATACAAAGAAAGCCTCAATAGACGGAAGAAGTTTGAAGTAACCCCTTGAATCTTATCAGACCTTTCAGCCACAGAAACAACAAAAATTCTTCATACTCATGCAAACTGAACCACTTTATACTCAATGACCACTGCATCAAAGAGGAAATAATATTAGACTTTCTGGAATTCAAGGAAAATGAAGTCTCAACATACCCAAACTTATGGGCCACAATGAATGTAGTGTTAATAGGAAAATTCGTAGAGTCTTCATACCTACTTGCAAGTTAACAGCATACCTAAAAGCTCTAGAACAAAAAGAAGCAAACACAAAAAAGAGGAATAGATAGCAGGAAATAATGAAACCCAGGACTGAAATCAATAAACTAGAAACAAAGAACAATACATAGAAACAACAAAACCAAGAGCTGAGTCATAAAAAAAAAAAAAAAAAAATCAACAGGATAGACAAACCCATAGCCAAACTAATTAAAAGCCAAAGAGATAATACCCAAAGTAACAAAATCAGAAATGAAAAGGTAGTCATAACAATAGACACTAAGGAAACCCAAAAGACATTAGGTCTTACTTCAAAAGCTTTTACTCCACAAAATTAAAAAATATAAATGGCATGGAAACAACCCAGATGTTCCTCAACAAAAAATGGACACCGAAATGTGGTTCATTTACACAACGGACTTCAGCTATTAAAAACAATGGCATCATGAATTTTGCAGGCAAATGGAACTAGAAAATTCAATCCTGAATAAGGTAACCCAGCACTAGAAGGACACGAATTATATGTTCTCACTTATAAGAGGATATTAGCCATAATACAATAGTCTGATGCTACAACCCACAGACCCAAAGAAGCTAAATAACACAAAGGGCCAAAGCAAGAATGTTTGAATCTCAGAAAAGGAGAAATATAATAGTCATAGGATGTAGGAAAAAAACTGCGTGGGAACTTGTGCATGTAGGATCAGGTCTAGGAAGAACTGGGGAGAAGGAAAAAGAAGGTGAAAAGAAATCAAAGGTAGGCATAGGTGAGATTGATGGGCAGTTGTTGATATCTGTGGGATATCCAGAGGCAAGGCATGAGGGAGGCTCCATAGAGTCTATGAGGCTGACTGTAACTGAGGCTCCTAGCAGTGGGTGATATAAAGCCTGAAGTGTCCCTCTCTTCTAGCCATGCAGAACTCACAGTGGAGGGTTAAGAATACCAATCTACTCACAAAGATTGGGGGTCACATTTGTCCTGCATACAAAAAAAATGCAATGACAAAGAGGGAACAGAAATTAAGAGAATGGCCAACCAATAAGTGGTTCAACTTGAGACCCATCCATTGGGCTTGAACCAATCCCTGACATTTTTAATGATACTTTGTTATGCTTCCAGAGAATATCTAGCATTAACGTCTACCAAGAGGCTCCATCCAGTAGCTAAATAAAACAGATTTAGAGACCCACAGCTATATATTAAAAGAGCTTGCCCGCAAAGTTTTGTGGAATAAATGGGGGAAGGACTGAATGACCTGGAGGGTTTAGGGACTCCACAGACCAACAGAGTCAACTAACCTAGACCCTTGGGGTTTCCACAAGACTGAATCACCAGTCAATAAGCATGCACAGGTTGGTCTGAAAGCACCTCAGACATATGTAGCACAAGTGCAGCTTGGTCTGCATATGTGTCCCCCAACAACTGGAGTAGGGGCCATGCCTGACTCTGCTGCCTGCCTGTGGATCCTGTTCTCCTAATTAGGCTATCCTGTCCTGCCTCAGTAGAAGAAGATGTACCTAGTCCTGCAGTGATCTGATATTACAGGATACATGAGTATAGGTGGTTGGTATTCCCCTTCTCAGAGTAGAATAGGAGGAGGAATGGTGGGGGTGCCTGTGGGCAGGGGCTGGGAGGAAAGAAGGGCATGGATTGGGATGTAAAGTGAATGAATAAATAAATTGATGGAAAAATCTAATCAATTCGGTTCTTTTTCCTTATATGGTTGCAATACTTTTATACATAAATATATATGTACACATATATATGTACAGAAACAAAATTTAGTTCATTATTTTAGAAGAAGCATAAGTCACTGAAATAGCAAATTTTCCACTTCTAGAAAGGATAATCTGAGTTCTTGTTGTCTTCTGTACTAGAAACAAAAACTAACAGAAGAATTTAAACTTTTGTTCTTGTTACAGATTTGCCTTCTGTAAATTACTCATTACCTGACCTATAATAGATGATCTATTTGAAGTTTCCTTTTTTGTTTATCAAACCTATCTTTTAAAATGGAAGACATGACTTAAAAATAAGTCATATTATTTCCAAATGGAAGCTATGATATAATTTTGAATTAAACTTAAGAACAAGTGATTTTAATAAATATTAAAGAACGATGTTGCCAGTATTTTCTTTGACATTTTCAATTCTGTATACTTTTCAAAACACCAACAGCAGAATTCTCTTTTTCTGATCAGCAACTAACAAAGTCATGAACTGAATGTGAATAAGATGTATTTTACTTGCCTTGGACAATTTCTCCATTAGATTTTCCAGTTTATTCAAAACAAACAAGGAGATGTTTTGCTAATAACCTTATGAGAGGTTGCACAAGATCTGATCCAAATTTGACAACAAATCAAAGGAAATTAAGAAGTAATGAGACAAGCAGATGCGTCCAGCCATAAGGACAATCAGCACTGACTCCTTCTGCATGCTGGTCATTGGTGGCTTGTCTGCAGATTCTGATGATTAGTGCCTCGGGAAAGCAATTTAGAGAAATCAGTGCTCCACTTACATTCTGCATTTTTACAGGGTTATAGATTGCTTTGACTGAAAGGAACAATTGAAAAATGTCAGCATTTTAGACACATATATTTCCATGCACGAAATTTAAATATGGCTCAATTAAGTATATATTACATCAGGAAAACTTACTTTAGTGACAAAATACAAACATTAAATATATAAATATATAGTATTGCTCATAGGTAATTCAGTGATATAGTTTAAATTACATTTTGTTATCACAATATTGTGTAATATGCATAATATGTTCATATAAGAAAATATTCCTTACTCTTTATTTATGTGTCTAATTTGATGTACATTGGGCATACTTAAATATTTTCATTTGTTTCATTTTCACTTAACTATAAAATAATATGTAAGTATAGCTTAAATAAATTATTATTTTCAAGTTCCTTTTCTGTCAATTAAAGTAGCTCTTGATGTATTTTAATTAACATACACTTACAAGAAACATTTAATTGATAAGACCAATTAAATATTGATTTCACAATTGAGTGATACAATATTTTATAAGCTAAGAGAAAATAAAAAGCCTGAATCTTGATATTGATTTTATAGATAAAATCACCATTTATCTTCTGAAATGGTAAAAGTAAAACTAATTTTAATATGTATTGCTGAAATTTTTGATTTTTTTCTCACAAACATCTGTGACATTTTTTATTTAGATTTTTTTTAATAGACAAATCAGTGTTCTCTGATTAAACCCAAATCTTGTGGCATGTCTGAACTGTGTCAGTGCAGAACTGGTGAAACTCGGCTGTGGGTTTTGAATTTGCATATTTTGACAAGCTCAGTCCTTTAAAATTTAGATGTCTTATGTTATTAGAGTGATTAGAAAAGCTGACCCTATAAACATGAGCAGCAGGCATCATTTGTTCTGGCTGTTACTGAGCACAATAAGTGTCGGAAGACACACATCTGATACAGAAATGAGAGAGGTGAATTAGATTGCAAATGGAATGCATTCATTCTCAGGGCTTCAGGCTAAATTTCATTGGAATTTAGAGTGTATAGATTAATAAATTAACACACTTAGAGGTTTTGCAATGGCATGCCTATGTATTTGTATTTATATAGAATATATAATATTTCAGAATCAAATCCTATTGTTTAGAAAGTTCACTTCATGGCTTCCCTATTAAAATTGTATATATTTTGTGAAATCCAATGGATATAGAAAAAAAACCAAACTCTTCTCCAAGTTGCAAAGATTGCCAACTAATATGGCAAAATATTGTGTTAGAAGATATTACAGTCTGAGAATTTGATAAACAAAAGTGTGTTTTGTTAGCAACTTGTCATGGATTATCTCAAATATTCCTTTTCTATGCATCTATTTAAAATGAACATCATAATGGGAAAGGGCTATATGTAAAAAAAAAACCAACATGCCAATGTTGCTTCTACCACCATAAACTCAATGCTATCTCCCAAAACAACTCTGAAAGTTCATTAGATTAGCAAGAAAGTAAATGTAAGAGTACCCTATTAAATAATAATGCTATAAGAAAGTAGGTAGAAACATGATAGAGTAGGAAATTTTTTACAAACATGAAAGTCAAGCTAATCAATTTTTCATTTCAAATCACCAAAATAATTTGGAAAGAGAAGAAACAAATGATGATTCATTGAATGTAATACTGTAATAATTTATAAATTTTCTTATAAAAAACCCTATAGGTAGAAAACATAATGCACAGTAGGTATTGGATTTTTCCATAAAACATTGCCTATCAGCTCCTGCTTCCTGTCCTACTTGAGTTCCAGTCCTGACTTCCTTTGGTGATGAACAGCAATGCAGAAGTGTAAGCTGAATAAACCCTTTCCACTCCCTCCCCAAAGCACCCTTCCTTTTAAAAGCCTAGAGAACTCTTTCTAATGCCATATATAAATATTTTTGGGGTGTCTAGTGTGCTTCTGGAAAAAGAAGAAGAAGAAGAAGAAGAAGAAGAAGAAGAAGAAGAAGAAGAAGAAGAAGAAGAAGAAGAAGAAGAAGAAGAAGAAGAAGAAGAAGAAGAAGAAGAAGAAAAGGAAGGAAGGAAGGAAGGAAGGAAGGAAGAAAGAAAGAAAGAAAGAAAGAAAGAAAGAAAGAAAGAAAGAAAGAAAGAAAGAAAGAAAGAAAGAAAGAAAGAAAACAGTTATATCCATGAAACCCAAGGCTAAATTTATATACATGTTTATATTCTCACAAACAACAAGCTATGTATGGTCATATATTTTATTTTTTCTTTTGTAGTCCTGGAGATGTAAGTCATGCTAGGCAAATTCTTTCCCCTGAGCTGTCTTGCTGAGCCCTTTTATTTTTGTTTTAAGACAAGGTATCTATAGGTTACCTGGCCTTATCTGTAACTTACAGTTCTCTTGCTTCAACTTCCTGAATAATAGATGTTACAGCTGTGTGACAACTCACCTGTCAGTAGCAATTTTTTATCTTACAGCAAAATAGGGAATGAGAGTTAAGAGTAGTTCAGTGTTTTGCCATGTTTAGTTCTTCATGGAGTAATACTCTCAAAGCAAGAACATTCACCTACACCTGCAGGTTGTTTCTGATATGAGGAGAAAGATCAGGTTTAACTAGGTTAGTAGATGGGCTGCCAGCGATCTCATCACCTTAGAACAGTGTCCAGATTTCAATCTTAGAATATAGGATGAGACTTAAAAGACATTGTTGATATGTTACCCTAAGGATGCCATCACCAGGAGCTCGTTGTCTAGAAAGACAATTCAGATCCCTATAGAAGAGTCTAAAAAGGTCAACAGAGGTTGGAATAAATGTTCTGGAAATAAGTTAATTTGGGCAACAGGGAACAGGCAGGCTGGTATAGCTATTCAGGGACCCATGCAGAGTAAGTTGACAAACCACTAAATCACTTCCAGTTCTGCCACCTTAAGCATTTGCAACATTAACAGCCCAGTAAGGAGTCAGTATAATTCACATGGATATACGTTTATATAATTTTCACTTTAAAATACTTTTGGTTTTCATTTTTGATATGTCATAATACACACACACACACACAATATATGTGTATTACAGGGACAACTATAATTATGAGTTTCTCCTTAATTTATAATTTACAAGAAGACCACTTTAAAAGAATCTATTGAAAAAGAAATATAAAGTATAACATTTTGGTGTAAACATGGAAAAATAGCTGTGATTATGATATTATAATACTATAGATTTTTAACAATTAAATAAAGGTCAGATTCACAGTTCTTTCTATATCAATATGATTGGCAGGTGCTAAAAGCCACATAAATTGGGTAGTAATATCTAGACCTACAACACAGAAAAAAGAAACTCTATTATTCATAATTCAAGGATATGAAGTCACAGAATTTCTGATTCAATAACCCAAAGATTGGCAACTTCTACACTCAAAGTGCAGAGATTCATCATACATACCCTGGCAAGGATTATAAGGACCAAGGGTCCTTGGTCTATATCGGAATGTCTGGCAGTATCTGTACAAAGAAAACATGTCCACTGGTTTCTCTACTGAGTTCAGGTCACTGGACAGGTGTTTGCAAGTTCAGTGTGATGGTTCCTAAGAAAAACTAGGAACACCTGGATGTTGTTTCTGGCTTTCATTTAGATAACCACACATGTGTTTGCCTAACAGGATACTGTGTTCTTTAAATTCACACCACTGATTTAGTTATTTTTTTAAATAGTCTAGGCAGCAGTGCAGGGAGATTATTGCATCAAGAACAAGACAAGGGCAATAGCGGCAGACTAGCTGACAAACAGCACACCCGAAAGAATAGTCAGTGTTTAATATGTAAAATGGTTCCTTAAAAGTCTACAACTTTATATCGGATTATTCTTTTTAAACATAGAAAGGTGAAGAATCCTCCTGTCAAAGAGTGAGGTCATGCATGAACAGCAGACACTATAGTAACCAAATTATCCAGGGCAAAGGGAAAATATATACATCAGAATCTTAGCGGCACTTTAAAAGTAGGTCAGTAGAGAAGAAATAAAGAGAAAATAGGCTTTTTACTGTTAAGCTATATAATGATAACATCATTTAAAATTATTATATAATTTATTGAGTGATAATAGTATATAGATTTGCAAAAAGAGTTGGTTCAATATTATGGGATGAGGGAGTACTTGGGAACATCATGTCACATGGTAACTGTAAAATGACAAACAGTACCAATTATTTGAAATAACTAGATAAGTTGTAAATTAAACTCTTGAGGAACTATTAAATTTTAAATGAGTGCATTTAGCATTTTAATAAATATATAAAGTGTAATCAAATAAGATATTTGATTAAAAGCAACAAGAGAATAGGTGGTATATTGATCAACCAGTAAAGGAACTAAAATTCTACAAGCAGTATATTATATAATATATAATATAATAATTACATAATTAATTATTTTAACTATGAATGGTCCTCTTAACCAATTCTAAAATGGATATGCAACCTTGAGCTTTTAAAACGGGTATTATTTTATATCATCTGACAGAATCCTGCTTTAAATACAAAGACTGAGATGGCTTAAATATATCACAAAGAATATTTGTTCAAGCAGAAAAACATAAAAATAGCATGAATACACACACACACACACATATATATATATACATATAGATATACATATAGATATAGATATATACATATATTCCCTTTACCCAGGCACCTCACCAAGGCCTCAGGGTGTGGCCACTCAGAACTAGCTACTCTTCTCAGCCCTCAAATCTGCAGTTCCATCTCTCTTCATAACGCTCACGCTTTTCCATTTCTCTTTCTTGCCCATCTGAACACTTTATAATTGCTCATTGTAATGTCTCTTGCTGTAGGCTGTGTAAGTAACTGGCAAACTCCTGGGTGGTATCCTCCATCTATGTTGTATAACATAGCAGAAGGCAGGTATCTGTGGTCCTGATCTGCCATGCACTGTTAGGTGGCACAGTGTCTGTGAGTGGCACAGTGCTTTGTAAGTCTCTCTCTGTCTTCCTCTGCTTGTGTAATGCTGTCTGGGTTTGATTTGATTTGATTTTTTTTTTTTTGAGACCTAAGCATAAGACATCTTTGGCCACCAAGCCAGGCATCAAGTGATAATGAACACATGACTGCCATCTGTTCTGACCCTGACTGATATAAGGACAATACTATCAACAAGGTGTATCCATGCCCACTGTCAGAAGACAAAGCATAAAGAAAATGTCGAAACACATAGAGTATATGACATTGTTTACATGTGACAGAAATTTCCTATGCTTAACTCTATGGCAATTGAGGTAGCCTCTTACTGCCAATGAAACAGAATAGTGACTCGAAACAGTGTCAGGTATATGACTACTTGATCTACTATTAGAAAGTCAATGTAATTTAATGTGAAAAAATTAATTTTTAATAAATAATTTTAATAGACATATTGAACAGGCACACAAAGGAAAAATCTATTGTATATACCACACACAATTTAATTTACAAAGAGTTAAACACAAATACAAAAAGATAAAACTAAACTTCAATGGAAAACTTGAGGGAATTTCTGTAACCTTAGACACATAAAGGTTATTTTTCTGTCTATTTGGGAAAACGCACAACGCATTAACCAGCGGAAATAATTGAGAACATGGAATTTTTAATTCATGTTGTTGGTCTGAGTAGTCCAACACAATAGAAGCTATTGCTATTGTTCTCAGTTATCTTGCAGCAGTTAAAGATAAGTCTCTGTCATTAAAGAAACCACACGCTCTGAATCAGATCATGGAAGGTTAAAACTGAATTTATCCTGAAAGCTTTGCTTTCATACTCTCGATTTCTTAGCACCAGATAGTATTTTATAAGCTCGGAATGGAGGGAAGCAATCAGTAAACCTACCCAGCTCTGATTCTTGTGAACTATAGCACTGACCAGCATGAAAACTACTTCTAACAGTGCAATAGTGGCACTGACATCTGACAGTATCCACCAGTGAATAATTAGACAACTGGTCAACCAAATAAGAGAATCATGCCTACTGCTAGAAACCTAGATAACTCCCCATGGCTAGGGAGGTCCTGGATCCCGGAAAAGAGCCCACTGTCATCACTTTCTTAGATCAGTGTCATTGTTGACTGCAATGTACAACATAGCCTTATGACTAGAGATAAGTACACATCACCACCCACCAAGGCTTGTTTTTACAGAAAATGGAAACACTGACAAGAAAAACACAACTGATCCTAATGGAGATCAGTGATTGTGTGGACCCCAGACCCAACAGATACTTGTACAACACAACTCCTGCAACTAAGCTCAGAAACATGAGGGGGAAAGGCCTGTAAAGATAATAAGAGCCAGAAGAATGGGGACTCTACTATGAGATTGTTTCTCTTAGAAGTGATAGGGAAGCTACAAACGTGAAACTTCAATCATATGGCTGTCTAAATATAACCTGAAGAAGTATAACACAAATATACATGCTAACATGGAAGACAGAAACCACAGAGGATCTCTACCTACAAACAAAGAACTGTATACACAGACCCAATAACTACGGAGAGAATTATCCTCTCTCAGTAGTTGTTCAATTCAAGTGGTCAATCCAGAAATCATATAAACACAAGTCACACTAAAGAGCCTCAGCAGCTTTTTATTTATGTATTTTATGTACTTGTGTGCGCATGTGTGCATATAACAGAAATGATCAAAAATATTATAAATAATCAATTTTAAAGGAACTGGGAGGCATGGTAGAAGTTGGAGCAAAGTAACATAAAAAGGGGTGGAAGAAAAAAACAGAATGAAGGAACTGATATGTTTATATTTTATATAAATATTAGAAAACAAGATATATATTCTCAGTTCTTAAATGAATCAAATTAGAAAGCAAAAATAGACTTCATTTTTCTCTAAAAAATCCAAAGATTGGGTAGTTAGATCACGCTTGTGTGGTATTTCTAAATATTTCATAGATTAAGTAAAAACAACTCAATAAAATAAAATTTTAAATCTATGTTACTGCATAAGATATGGCATAACAAAACTTATGAGATACAACTTAAATGTACTTGGAGAAAAATGTAGAACTTTAAACTATGCAAGAATAAAAAAAGTACAGTGATTAAATTACTTAAATTTTATATTAGAAATCAGAAAAAAGAAGCACCAGCAAGAAGAGAGAGAAATTGGGGTTTGGGGAAGGATGGTTGCTTAAGAGCTGTGTTCTTTACTGTACTTCAAGTCTTTGTACTACAGGAGGCTTCTGTAAGTATGTCAATATAAGATCAATTCTAGGAAAGTCTATCAAAAAATCAGTTGTAGGAGAGTGATTCTCCTTTGTGAAGATGACTTCTAGACAGGCAACTATTTTTTTAATAGACTCTGGATTCAGCCACGACTCCCCAATTCAAAAATAAAATATTTAAAAGAGATAATTAAATGTTTCTACATATAAATTTCTTTACTTTATTATCTTGTCACTGAATCCTATGTGCAATAGAAAAAGAACAGAGTTCACTGATAGCAGGTCAGGATTAGAGGATGCTTGTATAATTATACATACTGAATTCATCCTGGAAATTTTTTTTCTGAAGTTGCTTATAGCATTTTAAGAAAGACTCATTTTCTCTTAATTCACAGTTTTTAAGGTTTAGGATAGTGATAAAAGATCAAGAAATGTAAAAATTGTCTCCAGACTCCATTTAAAATAAACCCAGTGTCTTAAGTGAAGTACAGTAAAATCTGAAAATTAATTTCATTACCCATGTTTTTTCAAGATTTTACAGAGGTTCCTGTTGTTTGATTTAGTATTTAATCATGGATTGCAACATACAGTAAAGTACTATATTTATGTTTATGAATTACCTTTACATGATTTAAGAGAAATTAAGAAAAAAGTAGTGATAATCCTTAAAAGGCACTTATGCTACATACAAAGGCATACATCTTTGTATGGTGTTTTTGTTAGTGAAAGTACTTTGTAATTCAATATTCCCAAGAAGTTATAGTATGAAAATTGCTGGGAACATTTTTATGATTTTGTATATTTGTAATGATACACTGCCCTCTTTTGATCAATTATAGTTACATTTCTGCATATCTCTATGAAAACGTTCAGAACAAAATTCACAAAGATACATTTCTTTTGTTTCTTTTGTTTTACCTAAGGATAAAAAAGATAATTCTGAACTCATTATCTCCAAGTAATTTTTCTTAAGTATGTTTTTACCTTGCTTATCATGATTATTTTTGGTTTTTTTGAGAAGACCTCTATTAAGCAAATTTTTCCATAGGTAAAATATTATCTGATATCAATAATAGTAGTAATCAATAAAGTATCTAGGGTTCTTTGAAGAATATCTGTAATTTATTGGTTATAATTATTTTGCTATTTTGTTATCATTCATTATCATGAAGGGTCTTTCCTTAAATACATAAGATATCATTTAGCAATAAGGCCAATGTAATAAAATTTTCAGTGTGAAGCAGAAAGTGGATTCAAGTTTTTGAGATATTCTTCATGGCTGATGAGTTTCTAAAATTTATTACCTGAATTCCATAATTATACTAACATTTTCTCTTGTATGACTGTGGACATTCTTGAATTAAAATATTAGGTGTATATTATTCATAAACAGTGAGATGCTATAAGAAACAGTTTTAATAGATTAAGACTAAGAATTATTACTGAATCTATAACCTCATTCTGGTTACTGTAAAATAATATAATAAAATGGTGCAATCATTATCTCTGATTCATACTCTACCTATGAAAGTTGACTTAAAAATTTAATTGAACAATATTCTTCTATGGTCAAAAATATATTTCTTCAAAAGAGTATAAAACATACTTTTATCTCCCTTATTCATTTGTACTTACTTATAATAGAACAATATACACTCTCGTCACTTGTTATGGAAAGTGTAGATAAATAAAAGAATATAGCTTTTCTCTATATATGTCATGTAATGATCTTATGCACCATATATGCTATTACAAGAAAGTACATCTTCTGGCAGCAAACTATTGATAAAATAATCTATTATCTTTTTCATAGTCTTTGTAATTCAATGTACATATATAATTCTTCATATATCACATATCTTTAATATCCAATGAAGTATCATTACTGACTGAAACATATAATGTACCTTTATTTCCTTGGTAGCATATCCAATAATATTATTAGTGGGTTAGATCTATTTCACTCTACAAGTATTCAATGAAATAAAGAATATGGACTATTCATGGAGATGATCAATAATACTGAACTGAAACATAATTAGAAAAAAACACTGCAGACATGCCAGTGGATAGGCATGCCCAGGGAAAAATAAGAAAAGTAAGAACTGACATACCAACTGGGCCATTTGCCATTTTCACAATAGCCGAACACTAAACTTAGTATCCTTTATTCTTAATTATCCATACATTCACTATATGTATAGAAGAACAAAATGCAATAATTGCCAAAAATTCTCCCAGTACCTGTTACTAAAGCCATGACACGTACAGGGCAATAATAACAACTGCTACAAGAGATTACAGTCTTACATGATGATTGAAAGGATTCCCAACAGCAATGTCTCTTTGCCCATTTAAAAAATAACAGGGTCTAGGACTTAATGAACTATAAGCAAGATATTGTGGCAGGAAGAATAAGTATATTCTATGGAAGTAGCCACTGTTAACTTGCCCATACACCAGTGGATGGCCCCAAACCCATATGGCAGCTGTGATTGGATTTAGTTGGGATATATATATATATATATATATATATACATATATATATATATAACACTAGAAAAAGTGTGTGGGGGGAATAAGTGGTAAAAGTCATAGATGTTTTGTATCTCAAGACATACAGTTGTTATGTTCTTATATAATGAGATTAAAGCATATATATTGTGAAATCATGGAAAATTAATTCTATAAGAAGACATGCTTATAAAAATTCTTGAATATATTTACTGTCCAGAATCTGAGGTAGAAGATGAAAGAATTAATTAAGTCTCATATTAAATTATCCAATAATTAATGAAATCTCAGAATCCCTTGTCTATAATTCTACTATCATTATTATATCCATTTCCTCAGAGATACAGAAATTTTGTCTCCCTGAACTCAGAAAAAGGAGGCACTTGCTTTCTTTGATTATTTACCTCAGACACCAGAATAATCCCTGCTGTACTCAGAGAAAGCAAAGTGCTACCAGGAGCATATAGGTACTGTACCAACATTATTAAATGGGTTAATTTATCTTCCCAAAGAAACTGACTAAAGAGCTTTTTCATAATCCATAATCACAAGGTTACATTTACAGTATAAGCTATAGGACCAAAGTGATCTTGATATTCTTCTAAACAAAGTTATTGTGTACTGTTGACAAATTCTGTAACAACACCCCTGAAAGGCAACACTTGAGTTTATAATTTGTAAATTTTTGTGAGATATTAATATTTCCAGAATTAGAAGCTTTGACTATCTGAGGACATCAAATTTAGACTTCTGTGAAAACTATACAAAACCAAACATTTAATTATCATGAAGCAAAATCAAGTCTTTACAGTAAGCCAATAATGTCAACCCATAAAAAATAGTTCTTCAAATTGTTGGAAAAAATTCCTACTCTGTTTTTTTAAAAACACTATTTTTTTGTCTTCTCTTCTTCCCTCCCTCCCTCGTGCCAACTTTATTCCACCTCCATTTTCTTGATTGTATTCCTTTTTCTTTATATATTTTCACTCATTTTTAAACTCCCTTATTTAAAAAGGATGATTATCCTTTAAAATATCCTTAGTACAAGTCATTCTTAGATTTTTTTTAATAGATCACTGTATTATTTCCTTTTTAAGGACATTTTAATGAAATAATGTCATTAGCCATTAATGACAAAATCCCCTATACAATTTTATTTCATCAAATGATACAATAGAGGAAAATAAAACATGTTATTTCTACTTATATTTTGAATAGAAAATGACCTTTAAATTAATGTTATTTTATTAATGTCTTTGTTCTTTTGATGGCACGATCTTTCCAATGTACCCCTCAAAAAGAAAGAACCAACAATAATAACCTGTTAATCTGACAAAGTGTAAATTATTGACTCTTTAATTATTCCATGATTAAATGAATGAACTTACTCCTGAATGAAGGTACTATAGAATTAAAAGTTTAGCTCAGTCTATCTAAGGTCATGGACTTGACTAATATTGTAAATATCTGATATTTGGCCTAATCCTCCAAAATTAAACTTAGTTAATTTACTTTTCTAACTTGAAAACATGAAATATGTTCCTATTTTCTTCTCACTAATATGCATGCTTCATGAGACTATTAACTTAAGATTATCTGTATAAGACATCTCATTAATCTCCCAGACTACAAATTCTAAGATTTAGTTTCAAAAGTGTGAATAACTTTGATTAGAAAAGCACCATAAATACAGAAATTATTTGTCTGTTTCTAAGAATCAGCACAGTGATTACAGTTTGGGGATTGCAAACACAGAAAAGACTGCATGAAATATATCACTAACTGTGTCAGGAGCTATAATTAATATATCCTTTGTGCTGTGGGGAAGGCACAAAAGTGTCAACTCCTAGGCAAAGGAAGTGATGGATAATTACATTGCTCTTTCTTTCTTATTGCCTGGCCGTAGTACATCTGAAACCTTGTTAACATATTGTTGTATTTAGAGATACAATAATTAATGAACAAGGTGAAGAGACTACTATACTTTCTTTAAAAATGCTGAAAACTGATCTTCCTTACTATAGAACTTGTTATCTCAGAGAGTGGTACATTAGGTTTTCTGTTTATGTCTTAACTTTACTTGATTGTATTCCATTTTTTGTGCTTATCATATATTCATGATTTTGGTGTCCCAGTGTTTTTTCAAAATATCTATCATCTGTCTATCATTTTATATTTATACCTATATAATTCATTTTTCTATTTATTTCTGTTGATACATGTCTCACTATTTGACTCAGTCTAGCCTGATTCAGTTATATATTTCAGCCTGTTCTTGATTTATACTCATCCTCTCTCAGTCTTCTCACCGCTGGACTCATTCGTGTTCACTATCCCTTCTGATTTCTATTCAGAATATTAAACAGCTGTCTATCATTACCCTTTCATCAAATGATCATTGCAATAATACAGTAATCACAGCTCAAGAAAATCATCAGTTATACTTATTAGTAAGAACAGTTAATCCATTATTCACACAGTGCAAATGTCTCTAAGTCAACTGGACCATATTTCATACATGATAAAGTAACTAAGAGGAGTGAGAGAATAAAACACAAATAGACAATGCTTGAACACTATATTATATTGAAGTCTGATTCACTCTTTCAATTCAGAAATCACATGAAAATTTGTCATATACATTCTCATACACACATACTAATAAAAATAAAACATGTAAGGCAAATGACACCATCAGAAGGACAAAACTGCAACCAACAAATTGGGAAAAGATCTTCACCAACCCTACATCAGATAGAGGGCTAATATCCAATATATACAAAGAACTCAAGAAGTTAGACCCCAGAAAACCAAATAACCCTATTAAAAATGGGGTACAGAGCTAAACAAAGAATTTTCACCTGAAGAACTTCAGATGGCTGAGAAGCATCTTAAAAAATGCTCAACTTCATTAGTCATTAGGGAAATGCAAATCAAAACAACCCTGAGATTTCACCATACACCAGTCAGAATGGCTAAGACTAAAAATTCAGGAGATAGCAGGTGTTGATGAGAATGTGGAGAAAGAGGAACACTCCTCTACTGTTGGTGGGGTTGCAAATTGGTACAACCACTCTGGAAATCAGTCTGGCAGTTCCTCAGAAAACTGGGCACGTCACTTCTGTAGGATCCTGCTATACCACTCCTGGGCATATACCCAGAGGATTCCCCAGCATGTAATAAGGATACGTGCTCCACTATGTTGATAGCAGCCCTATTTATAATAGTCAAAAGCTGGAAAGAACCCAGGTATCCCTCAACGGAAGAATGGATGCAAAAAAATGTGGTATATATACACAATGGAGTACTATTCAGCCATTAGAAATAATGAATTCATGATATTCTTAGACAAATGGATGGAGTTGGAGAACATCATACTAAGTGAGGTAACCCAGTCTCAAAGATCAATCATGGTATGTACTTACTAACAAATGGATATTAGCCTAGAAAATTGGAATACCCAAAACATAATCCACACATCAAATGAGGTACAAGAAGAATGGAACAGTGGCCCCTGGTTCTGGAAAAACTCAGTGTAGCAGTATAGGGCAAAACCAGAACAAGAAAGTGGGAAGGGATGGATGGGAAACAGGGGGAAGGAAGGGGGTTTATGTGACTTTCGAAGAGTGAGGGGGGGGCCTGAAAAGGGGAAATCATTTGAAATGTAAATGAAAATATATCGAATTTAAAAAAAAGAAAAAAAAATAATGAGCTAATACTCAAGATTCAAACTTCAGAAGTATGGGGTTTGATTTCTGAAGGAGGACTATGTATAAATGTTGTCTGTAGTTTATAAAAATGTGAAGCTAAGACCTTGCAGAATCTCAGGACACAGATTTACATTTTTTGTTATTTGAAATGAATTTTCAATTATTTTAGAAAATAAAATACAATTGTGTCATTTCCGTTTTTCCCTTTTCCATCCAACTCCTTCCACACAACCCTACAAATAAAATCCATGTACTAAATTAAAAAAATAACATTATATAAAATTATTTTTAAATTAAATTTATAATATGATCATAATGTGAATTTTCATCTGAAAATCAAATAGTAAGTTCAACTGTTTATATAATAATATAAAAGCTGGAAAAAATCAGAAATGTTTGTTTTGAGAAACACAAATGCTGTTTTCATATTTGACAGCCTTGAAATCTGCCTGATACAGTGCATGGCCAGGACAACTAATCAGATGGTAACAGACACAGAAGAGAGATGTCAGGGACTAATGGGATATGAGCAGAAGGTATAAGAGTACACCCAGATCCCACAATAAATGAATATCTTTCTGCTTCTTACCAGACTTCCAGAGTCTGCATTGTGGATTTGGCACATTTTTACCCCATACCCCCAAGGACCATCTGGAAAGCTAGGGAAATATGAATATGTTTTGTTTTAGCCATCTACTGCTGGACATGGGACCTGGCCTGAAAAATGGTTTGTATTCCCAATGAGAAACCATTTCAGATAAGGACTTTTCACTTTAAAGTGTATAGAAATTGGCGATATTGTCTGAGTTGTGCCCACATGTACCCTCAACTTCACACTTCACACTTGAACCTGTGAAGTCATTCTGCATGCTGCCATAGATTCTGTGAGTACAGATGTTTGTTGGTTTTGTTTTACTTACAGGAAATCACATTTCCTTCGAAGTTTGCATTCCAACTGGCTCTTAATCTTTTCACTTTGTCCTCCACAGGATTTCATGTGCCCTGAAAGGAGAAAATTGATGGAGATATCCCACTTAGGATGACTATTCCAAGATCTCTTTCTCTATATTCATTGTCCAGCTGTGGCCAATGTCTATATTTATTTCCATCTACTGTGGGAGGAAGCCTCTCCAATAATATCTGGAAGGAACTGATTTACGAGTGCAAATATGTCACTAGGAGTCATTTTTGTTGTAGAAACAACCCCAATTGGTCATCTCTTCTCACTAAATGAAGGCTCCAGTTAAAAAAATCAGTTCTATCTAATTGAACTGTTGGACAAATGGCTCAATGGGAACCACTAAACAACCCAGACAATCTCGACTAAATGGTGGTAAGCTCTATATCTGAAGACAACGCCTATACAGTGCATTGAACATAGTTAAGATGATTCCTACCTAGAATCTTCACCCATACTGACTAGTGGTGATGATACTGGAAGATACTGTGCGTGCTACAACAGAAGAAAGGTAAATACTAACCCAGCACCAATCCCTTCCATCTACAGTAGTGACTGGTCTACATGTTTAATTAATGAAATAATGGCAGAAAACTAATCAACCAATATTGGACTAGCTTTAAGGCCTGCTCCATGAGTTACAACACCTCCCACATCTGTGCCACAGCTTTGGTGTCCAGTATTCCAAGACTAGATAGGCAAAGGGCACATAGAAAAAATTCATATTTATATTATTATGTTCATCATCTAGAATATTATATACCAAACAACTATTAAGACTGCCAGATTAGGATGACTCTTAATATGACAGTTACTGTTTCACTTTATTTCTCATGAATTATTGAAAAAAAAAGTCAAAATCTGAATTGGAAATCTACAAGAAACTATTCAAGTCCCAGAAATTCAATTAATGGTTAGCATTTCTGGAATGATTATTTTTGAAAGATTTTAAGTAAATTACTGAATTTCATTCCACTAGAATGTGAATTATATTCTTTTGTTTTAGCTTTACAGACTTAGTAATTTATATATTTTAGAAACTAGTTAATTTATAAAAGTTGGCTGGACCTTCCTCCAGCTAACAGATAAAATTAAATATACTAGCATATCTAAAACCCTTACAGCAGTGTCTGGCACATAATGACCATTCAGTGCACATTAACCATTATTAGAATTACCCACTCATTTGTAACTTAAAATGTACCAAGTCCTTAATAGAATAGAGACAATTTTTCCTTCATTTTCTTTCACCATCATGTATATACTTCTATTGCAACATTATCAAAATGGCACCGTAGTCAGAGGTTATTTTAAAGTCTGAGATATTCATCGCTTCACTTCTGAAATTGTCTGGTCTTTTATATCTCCTCTGGGTTAACAGTTAATGAAGATTCCCAGCAGAGTGTTAAGGTAGCAATTATGGCAGAATTTTTGAGCTGCAAAAGCTCAGTTGAAAAGCAAATTCTATCTTAATCAAAGCCCCCATGGGAAAGTGAAGGCAAAGTCTAACATAGCTGCTGCAAAGGTTGCCCGTCTGTGAAGCAAAGACCTAGTTTTGTTGCTTTACTGCCTAACAGTTTCTGTTCACAGGAAAATTAATATACTATATTATTTTATGAAATATATCATTATTTAATCAAATGTATATAATAAGTAGCATTAAATCATATATGATTCGGAAACTATATGTGTCTTTATTCTTAGGCTTGGTAAGTTTTTCTCTTGAGATATAATCTATACTTTGATATCAATATATGGGAAAGGATGATTCATTTTTATATTCTGTAAATAATAATTGTAACAATTGTAAGACATGGGAAAATGCAATGAGCTGGTGAAATGTAGTGTATATCTTCTACTTTTAATGGTATGTCTTTATATTTTTTAATTTATTATTTTATTTATTCAATCTACATCTCCATTGCTGCACTCCAACTTCCTCATCTTTGCCCAGTTCCATGATCACAAAAGTCTCCCCTCATTACCCACTCTCCTCCTTAGTGAAGGGAAAGCCCCCTCCCTAAGTGCCACCCATCCAAACCTGCTACATCAAGTCCTGTCAGTATTATGTGCATTCTTCTCCACTTATGCATACTCAGGAAGGTGAGCTCAGAGAAGAGGATCCAATGGCAGTCAACATATTCAGAGACATCACCCACTCCAATTGTTCAGTGTCCCACATGAATACCAAGCTGCATTTCTGCTTCAAAAGTATAGCAGTACCACCTTCATATTGTTGGCGGTTGACTTTCTGTGAACTCCCATGGACCCAGGTTAGTTGACTCTGTAGGTCTATCTGTGGTGATCTGCTTCATCAATTCTATTCAGTACTCTTCCACAAGACTCCCTGAGTTCCAACTGATATTTGGCTATGGGTTTCTGCATCAGTAAAAGACTCTTAGTTGATATGTATGCTAGGTTCCTGCCTGCAAGCATAGCAGAGTATCATTAATAGTGTCAGCAGTTGGCTCTCTTTCATGGGGTTGATCTCAGGTTGGGCCAATCATTGAATGACCTTTTCCTCAGTCTCTGCTCCTTCTTTATCCCAACACATCTTGCAGGCAAGACAAATTTTAGTTTGAAGATTTTATGGGTAGTCCTCCTCCTTCTACTCGAAATCCTGCATGGCTACAGAAGGTAGCCACTTCAGTATTTATACCTTCAGCAAGAACTGTCTTCATAGACTCCCAGGAGCTTCCTAACTCCCAGTTGTCAGGCTCTCAGGCTAGTCCTAGAGATGCACACCACCAATTTCTGTTCTCTCTCCCAGCCTTCTCCAAACTCCCTCCTCACACCTGACACTCATTCCAGTTCTCCTCTTCACTCATTCTCTTGCCCAGTCCCTTAACTCTATCCATCCCTAATGTCTATTTTACTTCCCTTTCTGAGTGTGATTCAAGCCTCCTCCTATGTGCCTTCCTTATTATTTAGTTTCTTTAGTTCTGTGGATTCTAGCATGGTTATCCTGTACTTTCGGGCAAATGCCCATTTAAAAATCAGTACATACCACATGTATTTATCTCGGTCTATGTTACCACACTAAGGATGATATCTTCTAGTTCCATTCATTTTTGTGCATAATTCATAATGTCTGTGATTTTAATAGCGGAGTAGTTTTCCATTGTGTAAATGTACCACATACCCATTCTTCAGTGGAAGGACATCTAGGTTGTTTCAAGTTTCTGACTGTTATGAATAAAGCTGCTATGAACATAGTTGAGCAAGTGTCCTCGTGAGAGGGTGGGGCATCTTTTGAGTACACTCCAAGGAGTGATGTAGCTGGATCTTGGGATAGAACTAGTCCCAATTTTCCAATAAACCACCAAATTGATTTCACAGTGGCTGTACAAGTTTGTGCTCCCACCAACAATCCAGGGCTGGTCCCCTTGCTCCACATTCTTGCCAGTATATAGTGTCACTTGAGTTTTATATCTTAGTCATTCTAATGAGTGTAATGTGTAATGTAAAATAAATTTATCTTTAACACCTTTTGAAAATAAATGATATTTGAAGGTGTAGAAGCTTCCTGTGTGACATAGACTTACTGTTGCTATGATGAAACACCATTATCAAAAGCAATTGGGGAAGAGAAGGGATTATTTGGCATCTTTGAAGGAATTCAAAGCAGAAACTCAAACAGGGAGGAACTAGGAGGTAGGAGATAATGCAGAAGCCACAAAGAGTTGCTACATACTAGCTTGCTGTCATCATTGGCTCAGCCTGATTTATTAAAGAATTCAGGACCATCATCCCAGAGATGGCACAATCTGCAATTGGTTGGGCCATTCTTCATGGCTATATAATTTAAAAATATCACCTAAAAGCTTGACTATAGCCTATCTACAGAACTATTTTCCCGATTGAAACCCACTTCTCTCGGATGACTCTACCTTGTTTCAAGTTGATTCTCTGATATGTACATATATACATACATATATATATGAATGAAAGTATGTAGATGAAATTAACATAAAAATGACTGACCCATTTAGACAAGTAATACTTGCAGGGCAAGGAATGGGCTACTACATGTTGAGTCACTGGAAAAAAAAATTCCATGAATCCCTTTTACACCCAAAAATAGATTTCTGCCAAGGCTATTGTTTGTTATGTATAACCTTATATGAAGGCACTGTTATTGAGGATAACACTCATGTCTCTGGACACAGAGAACTTTAGTTGTTGAACTTAATGTAGCTTTATCCCTACTGACTAGCATTCCAATTATAGTTTGACATTTTGATATTTTCTTATTTTTTACGACATTTTCGATGGAAACTTCTAGAATCTGAATTCTATCAGTATTATTTCCAGAGATCTTAGTCAGAAAAATTCTTACACTGAGAGCATGCATGAAGCTGGGCCTTTATTTACAATGAAAAAATTGATTTGCTGGTGGAGGTTTCAGAGTGATAACAACAATAATGAGAAAGAATATTATTGCTAAGGGGGAGATGCCGCAGTGGCCCCAGTAAACTCTGTAATTTAAAGTAAGAAATGCCTCCTGGGGCTCTCCGGAGCACCCCTATTCAGAAGCCGAAAATCTCACTTGGCAATTTTCTAAACTCCCAACTCCCCTGCTTCTTAGTAGCTGGGACTAAGAAAAACCAAGCAAATTAAGATGTAAAAGAATCCATCTTAAAGTAAGTCACTAGCCAGAATATTCTGCAATGCTTTGATTCAGTCATTTACGTAATTACATTTACCTCCCAACAGTGTATAAATGAAGTATGGCTCTGACTCTATGGTATGAAAAGCATTAATAGCAGGTAGTAGAATTTTTCCAGGAACCCTAAAATTACAGGTTGCTTTTGTTGTTCGACCCTCATTCAATGTCCTTGCTGGACAGTGGATTTGGGTCTGGTCTTAGACAATAGGCTCAGATTAGAAGATATTTACATTTGAGGAACCTTATACAAAGTCCTTGCAGAAACAGGTGAGTGTTGGGCAAATTAGAAAGAATTTACACTTGAGTTGGTGCAAAGCTCAGAGCTGCCTCAATGGAAGGTTGTGAGGAACTATTTTTGTCCCACCTAGGGAGTCTTTGGCCAAAACCACATTCTTAACTTATCTAGGTGTGATTTGCCTCAAGGGAAGCTTGTAAGGAACTGCTTTTGTCTTGCAAACCCCACCTAGAAAGTCTTTGGCCAAAACAACATTCTTAACTTATCCAGGCTTGGTTCAGGATGCAGTTCCTTTGGCCAAAACAACATTGTTAACTTATCCAGGTGTGGTTCAGGATACAGTTCATACTTATTACTCATGAATACTCATTTAGACTCAGGGAGTTTGACAAAATGCCCTTTAAAGTCTCTTTAAAATTTTATATCAAGAAGATTGATGTTGTCTGTGTTCGAGCTTCTAAATTCGTTACATGGGAAAAGGACTTACCTGGTTGATTTTATACTTCCTTGTGCAAAGAGGTTATGCTAATTATTCCTTGTGCCTGCTTTACTGGATACATCTTTTGATATGTAAATGTCAATCCCTCATGCTTAAAAGGCTCATGCCTTAAAAAAACAAACAAAAAGAACAAAACAAAAAACAAAACAAAAAAAACCCACTTAGATCCAAAAACCACCTGGGTGTCTGTGTGTCTTTTCACTGAACCCATGCCTATCTGGACCAAAAGAATCCTGGTTATCCCATGGCTGAGTTTGGTCTGCAGCAGCAATCAATTACCTGCCATACAGATTTCCTTTTCCTGCATGTCTCAAACCCATGAAGGGTAAGAATATTAGAAGGATTACAATATTAACAACATTTTACAAATAGTTTTAACTTATAGACAAATAAAAGCAGTTGCATTTTGAATAATATTGGGACTAATGGAAAACATTTTAGCAGTTTCACCCTCTTGTTTAAAGTCTGTGACAGTCTCCAGACTTCTAGTAAATACCTGGCCATATTGTTAAATTTAAAAGTAATCTTCAATATTTTACAAACACAGTTTAAAAAAGATTTATCTTATTTGTGTTGATTGTTTGTGAAACAGGGTTTCTATATATAACCTTGGCTTTCCTTGCACTTGCTCTGTACACCACACTGGCCTCTGCCTCCCAAGTGCTGGGATTAAAAGCATGTGCCACCACCACCCAGCTTGAAAAACTCACTTATAATATAAAATATTTTGTGATATTTTAACAACTCTTCAAATCCAAAGGTGGAAATAATATAAATAAAAATTATAAATAAATAAAATCTTTGTAGAACACTTTTTGCAGTTTAAAATTGCTAATGCTTCATGGACAGATGTTTTATGTTCAGGAAGATAAATAATCTGAGAAAAGTAGTTAGTAACAGGTTTACAAAAGCTTGAATGTATTTAATGCCACAAAGCTATATGCTTTTAAAAATTAATACTCTAAAACTGATTTTATGTAAGATTAAATATTGCATACTCATATTATTAGCTATAAATGGTTTAAAGCTTTGATTTATAACATAATTACATAGGATACAAAACACAGTGTGTTGAGTTTTTGGTTTTATTTGGTGTGTGTGTGTGTGTGTGTGTGTGTGTTATCAGCAACAAGTATCCAGAATCCAAAATTTTATTTTCCTCAAATAAGTGATTGAATGAAATGATATAAGAATATTAGTCTACAAAGCCCTCATAATAATCCAAAGCACATCCCGATTGTCCACTTCCTGTGATGGAATGCAGATGAGCATGGAAGTCTTTCCAAGCATAGCAATTAGGATCTGTGCTTTTTTTTAATATATATTTTTATTTTCTATATTCTTTGTTTATAATGCAAAAGCTTTCCCCTTTTCCAGTCCCCCATGCACCCCATATGTCCCATAAGTCCTCTTCTCTCCATCCATTCTCCTGCCTTTCCCCCTCCCTTTTCTCTGTCCTGGTACTCCCCTACAATGTTGAATCAAGCCTTTCCAGGATTAGGGCCCTCTTCGTCCTTCTTCATGGGAATCATTTGATATACTAATTGTATCTTCAGTATTCAGAGCTTCAGGGTTAATTAATATCCACTTATCAATGATTGCATTCCATGTATATTCTTTTGTGATTGGGTTACCTTGCTTAGGATGATATTTTCCAGTTCCATCCATTTGCCTAAAAAATTCATGAATTCATTGTTTTTAATTGCTGAATAGTACTCCATTGTGTATATATATCACATTTTCTGTATCCATTTCTCCATTGATGGATATCTGGGTTCTTTCCAGCTTCTGGCTACTACAAATAGGGCTGCTATGAACATAGTGGAGCATGTGTCCTTATTACATGCTGAAGAATCCTCTGGGTATATGCCCAGGAGAGGAATAGCAGAGTCCTCCTGAAGTGTCATGTCCAGTTTTCTGAGGAACTGCCAGACTGATTTCCATAGTGGTTGTACCATCTGACAATCCCACCAGCAGTGAAGGAGTGTTCAGCTTTCTCCACATCCTCACCAACACCTGCTGTCTCCTGAGTTTTTAACCTTAGCCATTCTGACTGGTGTGAGGTTAAATCTCAGGGTTGTTTTGATTTGCATTTCCCCAATGGCTAATGATATTGAGCATTTCTTAAGGTGCTTCTCTCCCATTCGAATTTCTTCAGGTGAAAATTCTTTATTTAGGTCTGCACCCCATTTTTTAATAGGGCTATTTGGTTCCCTGGGGTCTAACTTCTCGAGTTCTTTGTATATATTGGATATTAGCCCTCTATCAGATATAGGATTGGTGAAGATATTTTCCCAATTTGTTGGTTGCTGTTTTGTGCTTTTGACAGTGTCCTTTGCCTTACAGAAACTGTAATTTTATGAGATCCCATTTGTCAATTCTTGATCTTAGAGCATTGGTGTTCTGTTCAGGAACTTTTCCCCAGTGCCTATGTCCTCAAGGGTTTTCCACAGTTTCTTTTCTATTAGTTTCAGTGTGACTGGTTTTATGTGGAGGTCCTTGATCCACTTGGAGTTGAGCTTAGTACAAGGAGATAAGAATGCATGCTGACCTCCAGTTGAACCAGCACCATTTGTTGAAAAGGTTTTCTTTTTTTTCCACTGGATGTTTTCAGCTCCTTTGTCGAAGATCAAGTGACCATAGGTGTGTGGATTCATTTCTGGGTCTTCAATTCTATTCCATTGGACCACTTCCATTGTCACTGGTCCAATATCATGCAGTTTTTAACATTATTGCTCTGTAGTATTGCTTGAGGTCTGGGATACTAATTCCCCCAGAATTTCTTTTACTTATGGAGAATACTTTTAGCTATCCTGGGTTTTTTTTGTTATTGCAGATAAATTTGAGAATTGCTTTTTCAAACTCTGTGAAGAACTGAGTTGGGATTTTGATGGGGATTGCATTGAATCTATATATTGCTTTTGGCAAGATGGCCATTTTAACTATATTAATCCTGCCAATCTATGAGCATGGAAGATTTTTCCATTTTCTGAGGTCTTCTTCAAATTCCTTCTTCAGTGACCTGAAGTTCTTATCGTACAGATATTTCACTTGTTGTTTAGAGTCACCCCAAGATACTTCAAATTGTTTGTGGCTATTGTGAAGGGTGTCATTTCCCTCACTTCTTTCTCAGCCTGCTTATCCTTTGAGTATAGGAAGGCAACTGATTTGACTGAGTTGACTTTATAACCTGCCACTTTGCTGAAGTTGTTTATCAGCTGTAGGAGTTCTCTGGTGGAGTTTTTTGGGTCACTTAAGTATACTATCATGTCATCTGCAAATAGTGATAATTTTACTTCTTCCTGTCCAATTTGTATCCCTTTGACATCCTTATGTTGTCTAATTGCTCTAGCTAGAACTTCAAGTACTATATTGAAAAGATAGGGAGAGAGAGGGCAGCCTTGTGGTATTCTCGGGATCTTCTCACACTGGGCAGGAACATCTCGTGGTATTCTCGGAATCTTCTCACACCGATAGCTCAAGGAGAAGGCTCTAGTTAATTGTTCTTATATTTTAGCAGCCACCACCTTAGGGCCATGAGTAAGCATTAGTCCGAATAGCTCAGGATGGCTTCCCACAAGTTTGCTGTATTTTGCTTTAAATATGTTTAGGTATGGGCCTTGAATTCCTGTTCTTTCCAAGACTTTTAGCATGAAAGTATGCTGAATTTTGTCAAATGCTTTTTCAGCATCTAATGCAATGATCATATGTTTTTTTTCTTTGAGTTTGTTTATGTAGTGGAGTGCATTGATGGATTTCCTTATATTGAAACATCCCTGCATCGCTGGGATGAAGCCCACTTGATCATGGTGGATGATTGTTTTGATCATTCTTGGATTCAATTGGCAAGAATTTTATTAAGTATTTTGCATCAATATTCATAAGGGAAATTGGCCTGAAGTTCTCTTTCTTTGTTGGATCTTTGTGTGGTTTTGGTATCAGTGTAATTGTGGCTTCATAGAACGAGTTGGGTAGTGTTCCTTCTGTTTCTATTTTGTGGAATAGTTTGAAGAGTATTGGTGTTAGGTCTTCTGTGAAGGTCTGAGAGAATTCTGCACTAAAACCATCTGGTCCTGTGCTTTTTTTTGTTTGGAAGGCTTTCTGTGACCCCTTCTAGTTCTTTAGGGGTTATGGGACTGTTTAGATGATCTATTTGATCCTGGTTTAATTTTGGTATTTGTTATCTGTCTAGGAAATTGTCCATTTTCTCCAGATTCTCCAGTTGTGTTGATCATAGGCTTTTGTAGTAGGATCTGATGATTTTTTTAATTTCCTCAGTTTCTGTTGTTATATCCCCCTTTTCATTTCTAATTTTGTTAATTTGGATACTGTCTCTGTGCCCTTTGGTTAGTCTGACTAAGGGTTTATCTATCTTGTTGGTTTTCTCAAAGAACCAGCTCCTGGATTTGTTGATTATTTGTATGGTTCTCTTAGTTTCTACTTGGTTGATTTCAGCCCTGAGTTTGATCATTTCCTGCCTGCTACTCCTCCTGGGTGAAATAGCTTCTTTTTGGTCCAGGGCTTTTAGGTATGTCATTAAGCTGCTAGTGTATGCTCTCTCCAATTTCTTTTTGGAGGCCCTCAGGACTATGAGATTTCCTCTTAGCACTGCTTTCATTGTGTCCCATAGATTTGGGTATGATGTTTTTTCATTTTCATTAAATTCTAAAAAGTTTTTGATTTCTTTCTTTATTTCTTCCTTGACCAAGGTATCATTGAGTAGAGTATTGATCAGTTTCCATGTGTATGTGGGTTTTCTGATGTTATTGTTGCTATTGAAGACCACTTTTACTCCATAGTGATCTGATAGGAGGCATGGGATTATTTTGATCTTCTTATATTTGTTGAAGTCCGTCTTGTGATTAATTATATGGTCGATATTGGAGAAGGTACCATGAGGTGCTGACAAAAAGGTATATTCTTTTGCTTTAGGGTGAAATGTTCTATATATACCTGATAAATCTAATTGGTTCAAAGCTTCAATTAATTTCACTGTGTCCCTGTTTAGTTTCTGTTTTCCTGATCGGTCCATTGAGGAAAGTGCAGTGTTGAAGTCACCCACAATTATTGTGTTAGGTGCAATGTGTGCTTTGAGCTTTAGTAAAGTTTCTTTTACGAATGAGGGTGCCTTTGCATTTGGAGCATAGATGTTCAGGATTCAGAGTTCTTCTTGCTGTGTTTTTCCTTTGACCAGCAAGAAGTGTCCCTCTGTGTCTCTTTTGATGGCTTTAGGTTGAAAGTCAATTTTATCTGATATTAGAATGGCTACTCCATCTTGTTTCCTGAGACCATTTGCTTGTAAAATTGTCTTCCAACCTTTTATTCTAAGGTAGTGTTTGTCTTTGACACGAGATGTGTTTCCTATATGCAGGAAAATGTAGGATCTTGTTTATGTATCTAGTCTGTTAGTCTGTCTTTTTATTGGGGAATTGAGTTCATTAATGTTAAGAGATATTAAGGAATAGTGATTATTACTCCCTGTCATTTTTGATGTTATCTTTTTATTTCATTGGTTATCTTCTTTTGGGTTTGATGAAAGAAGGTTACTATCTTGCATTTTCCAGGGTGAAGTTTCCATCCTTGTATTGGTGATTTCCTCCTATTATTTTTTGTAGGGCTGGGTTTGTGGTAAGATATTGGGTGAACTTGGTTTTGTCATGGAATATCTTGGTTTCTCCATCTATGGTGATTGAGAGTTTTTCTGGGTATAGTAGTTTTGGCTGGCATTTGTGTTCTTTTAGAGTCTGCATGAGATCTGCTAGGATCTTCTAGCTTTCATAGTCTCAGGTGAGAAGTCTGGTGTGATTCTGATAGGTCTTCCTTTAAATGTTACTTGGCCTTTTTCTCTTACTGCTTTTAATATTCTTTCTTTGTTTCATACATTTGGGGTTTTGATTATTATATGACGGGAGGTATTTCTGTTCTGGTCCAGCCTGTTTAGAGTTCTGTAGGCTTCTTGTATATTCATTGGCCTCTCTCTCTTTAGGTTAGGGAAATTTTCTTCCATAATTTCATTGAAGATATTTGCTGGCCCTTTAAGTTGTAAATCGTCATTTTCATCTATGCTTATCATTCTTAGGTTTGGTCTTCTCATTGTGTCCTGGATTTCCTGGATGTTTTGGGTTACAAGCTTTTTGCATTTTGCATTTTCTTTAACTGTTGAGTCCATGGTTTCTATGGTATCTTCAGCATCTGAGATTCTTTCTTCTATCTCTTGTATTCTGTTGCTGATAGTTGCATCTATGGCCCCTGATTTCTTCCCGAGGTTTTCTATCTCCAAAGTTTTCTCCTTTTGAGATTTCTTATTTGTTTCTACTTCTGATTTTATATCCTGGATGGTTTTGCTTAGCTCCTTCACTTGCTTGTTTGTGTTTTCCTATAATTCTTTAAAAGATTTTTGTGTTTTCTCTTTCATGACCTCAGCCTGTTGACCAAAGTTCTCCTGTATTTCTTTAAGTGATTTTTGTGTTTCCTTCTTATTGGCTTCTGAATTCTCCTGAATTTCTTTCAATTATTTTTGTGTTTCCCTTGTAAGGGCTTCTAACTTTTGATCCATTTTCTCCTGAATATCTTTAAGAAATTTACTTATGTCCTTCATGTGATCCTGTAACAGCATCATGACCAGTGATTTTAAATCCATATCTTGCTTTTCTAGAGTGTTGGTGTATCTAGGACATGCTGCTAATGGAGAATTGGTTTCAGGTGCTGCCATATTGCCTTGATTTCTGTTAGTAATGTTCCTGCATTTGCCTTTTGCCATCTAGTTCTCACTGGTGTTAGATGGTTTTGTTGTCAATGCTGGCCTCACCAGTGCAATTTTCCTCTTTGCAGCTGGTCTCCGGGTGCCCAGCTGACCTCCTGCACTTCCTGGAGACTGGGTGCAGTGGCCCAGGCTGTTCCTGATCCAGAAGCTGAGGCCTGAAAGCTCCCACCAGAGGCCTCAGGGCTGGATCCTCTGCTCTGCAGGGCCTGACTCACCTGAGCACGCTCAGGATCTGTGCTTTATGTCCTTGACTCAATACGTGATTAAAGCTAGATTTGTTTTCTTTCTGATAGTTCTGTTTCTACGCGAATGATTCTTAAATTAAATGTGCACACTCAAAAATAATTCTTCTTGTGACCATGAATTGAGAACCACCTTAAATAGAAACACTGTCTTGGAAAAATCAAAATGTATTTTTGGATAGAAATAGCTGAATCTCTTTCCAAGAGGCTGATGCTAATGTCCTGTAATTTTTGGCATGCTTTATCTGCTAGAAAACTATCTGTTCACACTGGTCAGCACTGAAGGTTGCATGATCTTTAAGCTTGTTCATATTTCAAAGAATGAAATAGTGCTCCAATTATGTATGCACTATCAAATATACATCTATTCTTTTGATGTTATGACCAATAAAGCAACTGTTGCAATATACATTTTAATACTTGTGGCAAAAGAAACAGACAAGGTTCTTCTGATGCTTTGTCCTATTAGGAAGAGGTTATCACAAGTTCAAGTCCAGAAATGATTTCATATAAACATAAAAACACTAACATTGTTTACATGGTAGTTAAAATATAGCCTAGAAGGGGGGGATCCCTGGATTTTCTCTGGCATAAGAGGGTTTGCTACTATTGAAGGAGAATGCATATACCTCAATGAGCATTGAAACATCTCAAATCAATGAGTTTAAGTGAATGAGAATCTGTTTGGAGATAAGTCCTTCTTTTTGGACAAATAAAATTTCTTGAACAGAAGATCTTGGAGATACCATTTATATTAGTAGACCACTCTGTACAAGTACATAGTTAAAACTAACTTGGCTCATTTTTAAAAATGTTCTTTTTTATTCTGCCTCTGTAGCTGTCAGTTTCTCTTCCACTCTGTGTGTGCCTGTGTACATGTCAATGTGTATATGAGCATGAATGCAAACGTGCATTTCATTCATGTGTATGATGCCAGTACATGCACTCCAACATATGTATGTAGAGGCAAGATAACAACTTTCTCTAATTCTTTCTTGTGTCTTAACATAGATTTATATGGCATCAATTCACCAGAATTGCAGGCAAAGGCCTTGATCATCTGAATATAGATCTCTGGACTTATACCATTGTTACAACACCATTGTTGAGTCATAGGAAGAGTTGGTGCCAGTGTAAGTAGATAGAGCAAAACTAAGTAGTATTAAGAGCAAAACAGCTAGTGCTCTCAAACCATTTTGGGTTCACTGCAGGCTGGTTAGTTTTAACTACCAACTTGACACAACCTAAGGTCAATCGAAAAGAAGCTTTAGAGAGGAAATAGCTCAATCAGGTTGCCTGTAGGTACAGAAAAGATGGTCTTGATTATTGATGGGTATTAATTATTGTGCCCTGGCAGTGGCCTCTTTACAGTAGAAGAGATGAAAAAGCTAGTGGACATGAGCAAATGGGCAAATAGAAAAGCATGTGTGTATTTCTCTTTGCTATTGACTCAAAGTGTAAGGTGATTGGCTGCTTGATTTCTAGCCTTGACTTTCTCCTTTGTTGGAGAATTATCAACCAAATGAACCCTATCTTCCCAAAACTACATTTCATCAGGCTATTTATCTCAGCAATTGAAATGAAGCTAGAACAAGTACTTTCTTGGAAAATGAAATTAATAGTTTTCTTTTTCTTTTTCAAACAATACACTTAATATGAACTTCTCATTCTGATCATCTTCATTAAGCATGCTTCAAAATAATTTTAAATTTCAGCTAATAATTTGGTTGGAATTATTTTCACCTTAAGAAAACAATTGTTCCATGATTATAGAAACTCATGGTAAAAGAAAATTCATGAGAAGCAATAGAGAAAGTTCATCCTAAATATATTCTTATCACATTTCTTTAAACACTAGTAAATGGTTTACAAATCAAATATTTACTTGCTTAAATCTTGTAAATTTTGTTATTTCTTATAAAACTTCACATTATAATAGTTATCACCTCTACTGATAATAGTTAAATATTACTAGGTATTCTTATTACTAAGTATACTTATTACTAGGTATTCTACAGAGATCTATCTTAGATATATTAAGTCTATATTTTATAAGTGTTACTACAATGACACAATTATAGTTACATTTCTTAAGATGTCTAAGCTGCAGAATGGAGATTATGATGGTGGAAATCTCTAATCCCTTCAAATTTAAAACTGGTGTGATAAATATAAAGTGCTAAGTACAAAGTGGCATATAAACACAAGTAGCAAAGATGGAATCAGTAAGTTATATTTATATACTTGCATGTACATACTCATGAGTACATATATAAATATGACAATAAAATCAAAAGACTCTATTGTTTTGAGAGAGGGAGTGAAACACGAAGAGCTGAAGGCAGGAGGCCTGATGTACCCATGAAACGCAACATTGACCAACATGTCACAATAACACTAAAGGCACATAAGTAACACCAATGCATTGTTAACAACAAACAGCTCTGAAACTGAACCAAAGACTCTCTCATCAAGAGGGAAATAATGCCTGATACAGGAAACATAGGTAACAACCCAGGGATAGTGAATTCCTTGGTATAGAACATTCAATTGCCACTTTACAGGGTAATCTATTTGTTGTTAAGGCGCAGATAAGTGTAGCTGTCACCACTCATGCAAATTTCTCTTTGCAGCAGGTGGAAACCATTACAGAAAACTATACCCAATCAGAATGCAGTTGTGGGGACCAGTTCCAATGGTTATACTTGCCTAACAATCCCTTCACCAAAGTCTCAGGCAGAAAAAAAATTTAACAGCCACAGGTCCAGAAAATTTACAGTGAGACTGTGTGTGCTAGGAATATCAGAAATTACATCCACAAAGTTTCACCAACATAAGTACCTAAATATGAGATTAACAAGATTAATATTGGTGGGGTGGGGCATGGGGAAAGGGGACATCCTTGTGGAGACAGGAGGATGGAAGGAAGTATGGGATGTGGAACAGTCAGAGGTGGACCTAGACAGGGATAAAATTTTGAGTGAAAAAACAAGATTAAATAAAATAAAAAATGAAATAATATTGTAGATGTACTAATAGAGAAAACACATAAGGCTTCAATCATGAACAAACAACTACAGGCAACTGATTAAATATGACATTAATATATATGTCATATTTTAGTAAGTAGTTTATGTTTATGTATTTAGGAATATATACTGACAAATATTCACACACATATACATAATTACATATACATGTGTTGTTAACAATAAATAATGAGGGTATAAATTTAAAAATAAATTTAAAAGATAAATAAAAATATCATTGTATATGTACTCATTATATACTTATAGACTGCAATACATTGCAGTATTATATAACTTAACCAAAAATATAATATGCAATATATAATTCATAATAAAATATTGTATATTTGTATATAATTATATAGATACATTCCTGAGCACAGCTTATCTTTAGAAGTTCAATAGAGATTTTAAGCACTATAATAGGTTATGTGGCTCACTGCATGAATAATCACAGAACTTGCATTTGAAAAGCTTTAAAATTCTTTCATTTAGGCAATTGTATCAGACTGTATCAGTAATTCTTAAGAAATCATAAAAAAGGAGAAATTCTCTGATTATTCCACTCATGTCTAGAAAAATGAAGAACTAACATAGAGCCAGCAATAGATATATTTCATAG
This sequence comes from Apodemus sylvaticus, assembly GCF_947179515.1. Classification (NCBI taxonomy): domain Eukaryota; kingdom Metazoa; phylum Chordata; class Mammalia; order Rodentia; family Muridae; genus Apodemus; species Apodemus sylvaticus. Next base: position 14,533,266 of record NC_067486.1, on the reverse strand, counting down.
ATCTCTAATGGCAGAGAAATATTAAATGGAAAATAATTACCTAACTCAGGAAATTTTAGTTTGTGTTTAAAGAAAATACAGAAAAACTAATATTTATATTTAAATAATAGTTTTATAACAGAAGAATTTTTAATTTGACTTGAATCTAGAAAAGGTAATTTTTTATGTTTGCATCTTACTTTTACAGATAATAACAATGTTGGTGAATTTTTGAAATTTTAGTTTTAAAAAATTTATACACAAATATACTAAAAATTTAAGTCATATTTCTATTAGAAGTCTATAATCTGAAATATTCAATGATTAACAAACAACTTAATATAAATTTACATATGCACATAGTATTTAGTTTTACTCATAAAATGTTTAATTATGACTTATTACATTACCATTTTTATTGTGTTTAATGCTTTTTATTTTATCTAAAATTTATTTATATTTGAAGGACTCAAATGTCTGTGGTTGGTCATGTAGATGCTGATTTCTGTGTCCCGAAACCTAGTTACAGAATGGATGTAGACACTGTCAAAATACTGAAGAATCTCCTGTATTATTGTAGTGTAAAAAAAGTTCCTCAATGATCTCTGATAAGTTAACATAAGGCTGAACAATCAGTGACTAGGCAGAGGAGATAAAAATTCTTATCCCAGCCAGGGGTCTGAGGGAGTAGAAGCAGGTAAAAGGAGTTTGCAATGAGGCAGGTGAGGGTGTGGGAGAGGGCTATGAGGTGGAAGAAAAAAATGGTCACCATGAGGTCAGGCACAAGGAAGAGGAGTTTCCAAGGGAGTTCCACATGAAGACAGACTAATGTCTAGACTAATGTCTTTCATAATAATATAATAAATAAAAATAAGTCTTTGATATTTATCAAGAAGAATAAGAAGTAGTTTATCTTGGAGCACATCATTATGACACAGAAACTGTTAAAGAGCAGAGGTGGGAGACAATAAGGAAAATGAAAGGGGGGAGGTGGAATATTAGAGAAAGAAAGACTTAAACATGGAGGGACTTAAAATATGAGGGAAGTCAGGAGGTTGGGGTAGTATAAACCCACAGAAGACTCTATGAAAAAAACATAAGAAAGTCCATTTCATGCCCCAATTAAAGATAAAATTGAAAGAAGGAGCTTGAAAGATGGCTCTTGGGCTAAGAGAACTGGATGATCTTTTAGAGGATAAAGGTTTTATTTCAGCACCTACATGTACCTCACAAAAATATAATTGGAAGGATAATATAATGCACTAAAAACATAAAAGAAATGAGTAGGTGCTGAGGATTAAATGTCTAACAGAGATGGGAGTTGTAGGACTAAGCAGAGATGAATGTGGTGGGTGGGTGGATTCACCAACCAAAACCAATGGTGCACTACAAAGCCTTATAAAAATGCAATTGTAAGATAATTTAAAAAATAAAATTTTAAAAAGATAATGTTCAAACAGGGGAATGTTGCTTGGGTATAAAGTGAAATTCCAGGAAGTCAGAGATTATTAAAGGAAAATTTCAGTGTATGGCATAGAATAGCTCCTACTGGTATTGGTCCATGTTCCTGGAGTTCCCTACAACTGTAGGCTTGCATCATCACACCTGATTACCCACCTAAAATGCATGATGACAAGGTCTTATTATTGAAGACACAATCATCTTTGTCCTCAGGGTTTAAAAACTCCATGTCTGAAAATCTTGGACCATTTATTTATTTATTTATTTATTTATTTATTTATTTATTTATTTATTTTAAAAATTCTGGTTAGCTTTTAGAGTTCTGGAAGGTGAGAAGAAGGCCAGTTAGATAGAAAACAACCAAAGATCATGTGCACCACTGCATCCTGAATACTAATGTGCTAACTGAATTATGCCTAATGGTGAAATAATGGCTCAAATATTATGAAGTGTGTAATCACTTTTTAATTGTGTTTGTGGCTTTGTCCAAATGAGGGCTGCATACCTTTCAGTCAAAACCCATGCATAGATAAAAGTAAATTTTGTAACATATTAAGTCCAATTAGAGCTATTCATGTAGAAATGATTGAAGAGCCATTCACTGGAGCATAAAAATATCTACAGCTGACACACTTTTCAAGAATTACTCTCCCTCTCCAAGAAGTTATCAAAAGTTAAGCAAGAGAGTGCATGTACAAAGAGTGAAATAGGGAAATATGGTAAAGAGAATGGACATTGTGGGATATATGGTCATACTTCATTGTATACATGTTTGGGTTTCTCAAAATCAAAGATATAAAACTTTTCTATCAAAATTCAGTGATTAGACACAGGAATTGTCTGTGGTCCTACTTCTAGAACACAGAGAATCACGGTGCCTCTACCACCTGAGCTCTGGGATTGAATGTACCGACCACCAAGCCTCACAGAACACCATATGATTTAATAATCATCCTTGGAGAATTTCATCTATGTATGCCTACAATGTGTCAAGGTCTCATCCAGTCTCTGTTTCCCCCAAATAGTTTCTTGGGATCCCGTTATCATTTTTCCCTCTAAGATCCATGCATTTCATTTTTACATTTTTTAATGCCCCACTCTGTTGATACAGTTAGAGCCACATGATTATGGATTCACTATGGTGCAGAAAACCACCAAGTGTCTGCATCTGCAAAGAAAAATGACCCTCCAACAATGTGTTATTTGATATTTGTGTGTTATAGTGAGCAACTCAAAAATATTACACTTATACAATCATTTTTATTATTGTTCTGATGAGAATATCCTCAGCCCTTCTGTTCCAACAAACTTGAAATGTGTGGCACATGGCTTTTGACTGGGATCATCACTAACTGTGATACTACACTCAAACCTGTGCCTCTTTTGGAGTTTTGACATTATACCAACTGTCACCTCCCCCTGGCTGTCCTCCACAGCTTCTGTTGACCTCTGTTCTACTTTTTCCTTCTATAATATTAATTTTTTCTAGACTTCATGTTGAATGAAATCATATAGCAATGTCTTTCTGTGCCTGGCTTATATGAAATAACATGAATTAAAAATGAGGTAACCTTTATCCAGAAAGACATAATCAAATAATAAATATAACATGAAAAAGATACAAATTTTACACATGTATAAGTCCTTGGCGTCAATGTTGTACATATTTAGCCTAGCCTTTAGTAGTTATTTTGCAGAGTCAAAAATTGAGTAAAGTCAAATAAAAGTGGAAAAGAAAACAGAACATACTTATGTGAGTTTAAAATGAGCAAAAGAACTGACTAGACAGTCTCAGTATTGATAGCAATTGTGTGAAAAAATACTCAACATCAATGATTATGGAATATAGATTCAAATCATGACAAGACATGTAGTCATTCCAGTTATAACAGATACTATTAGATAGTCAATGCTTAAGATATAAATAAGGAACAAAAGAACAAATACTTCAGTTGTATAATAGCTTAAATTATTCAATTTATTATGATTATATTGAACAAAAAACTGAAATGATGGGAGAAACAGGTACTCAGACACAGGCACAGGCACAACTATACAAACACACACACACAGAAAGTAAGAATGAGACATACAGAGAGACAGACAGATAAAAAGACTGACAGAAAATAAATTTGCAGAATTCACTGCAAAAGTAGAATTCTACACTCTTGGAAGCATAAACTTTTAAACAACTATGGAAAAAAGTGTCATTATTTCTCCAAAGGTAAGTAGAAAGCTTCCTTGTCATCTGGGAATTTACACTAATGAGCAAATGCTCAGGGGATTTTTAAAATTGCATATACTTTCTTTGAATTTAATAAACACATAGAAATGAATTATTGGGTTGATACAACTTTTAACATTCTTAGACATGAAAATTTTACAAGCGATACAGTAAGTTACAATATAAATAGATGAGATCTTGTATTATGAGTTGCCGACTCTAGAAAAGTAAAGTAAGGAATATTTCTAAATAAACATTAAATTGATTCATGATTATTCATTTCATGTGGGCTAAAATTGTATCTGGCTTTGGTTTAATTAAGTATTTCTTTTTAGTTCCTCTGTTAGCAAGTCTATTCAAGTGATCTTACATTTGAGCACTTTGAATAGAAAATATTCTATGTGTAGTCTATCATCCTTTTTGTTTTGTTTCAGTTGTATAACATATTACCTCCTAGTATGTGAGAAGATGCATATCTTTCATACAAGGTCCTAGGACACTACTTTTTTTTGGTTCATAATATTCATACTGCATGTTATATCAGAGGGAAAATATCATATATAATTATCCACTAAAGATTATACATGACCTGTAATTCAATGTGTTAATACTAAACACAGTATATCAAAATATGAGACATTGGAAATTACTTAAATCTATACAATTACAGATTATTTAAAGCATATTATTAAATATTAAATTATTTTGTATACCAAAAGGAAGAGTAAAAGTTCTAAGAATTCATTAACTGTTATCAAATACAAAAGTACATCTAATATAAAATACATTCAACTGTATTTTATGTTATTATGTCTATGTAACAGCTGAAAAATAACTCATGGAGAATTCTAACAACTAGCTCCTGGTACGAAATGATTAAGAACTAATTCTAGGATTAAAACACAGGCCAGGGATCTCCAGCATCTATTACCCAAGAAAGTTATGCCAGACAGAACAGAGTCCAACAGTGTATATACAGGAATCACACATGAGTAAGTCCTGAGCACTATTTAATTAATAGGTCTGTCTGATTGCAATGTCTAGGTCACCTGACATTTCCAAATGAAGCTCAAGTACAGAAGCTAACAGGACTGTTAGAAAACCGCGTTAGACTCCCTCAAAAGGTTAAACTCACCTCACCTGGTTTTCTGCTAAAAATCCAGTAATGTCCAAGTTTCAATTAAAATCCACCTTTGGATTTTATATTACTTTTGAGCATGTGGTCAACATTTTCTGGTATCCATTGTTTATCTGTTTATTATTATTTCTTGAAATTAACATATAATCACAAACTTTTGTCCTTTAACTTTTCTTATCCAACTCCATCCATGACAAGCTCCATTGCTCTTGATTAAATCAATAGCGTTTTACTCTCATTTTTATTAATAATTGAGATATACAGAAATACTTATATCGATATTATTCAGAAATATAATCATATATGCACATGTATGTCCATAAGAGAATGTGTGTGTGTGTGTGTATGTGTGTTTATGTGCAAAATCTGTTCAGTTTATGTAATGTTACTTGTATGCAAATGATTTCAGGACTGACCACTTGTCCGTGAATAACCAATGTTGTACTCTTTCCTGGGGAAGGCCATTTTCTTTACTCTTAACATCCTATGATTGTCTATATACTTTGTGTAGAGTTAGAATCCACACCAGTCTCTCTGCTTCATGTCAGTGTATCTGTGGGTCCTGCTCATCTTGGAGGTAAGCAGCTTATCTTTAAGTGTTAGCCTTGTACTCATACTTAACTGTGCTCAGTGCCTTTCTAGAAGGATCTATCTGAGACACTCTCAGGTGGGTGATTGTTTCTGATGAGGCAATCCAAGAAAGCCTCTCTGTCTTCTCAAGAAAAGGGTAATGAGATCAACTGGTAACACATATGCTTCTTTTTGGGTTTAAACAACTTCTGTTTATTTTCTTAAATCACTTTCAGGGTTTTCTCTAAGTCCTTTACTATTTACTCTTCCATGTGTACCCATATGCATCAAATGTACCATACTTAATTTTCTCACACTTCAATAGTAATGATAACCTTAATGCAAATAGAGCCACCTGTAGTTTGTTTTTGAAACGCCTGTGTTTTCCAAAGCAAATTTTACAACAAAACAAGGATATCTTATAATTTTCTTGAATGAATATAAAATTTTGTAAAGATGATCCATACTCTATAGTTTGTATAAATATTAAGTATACCCGATATTCTCTTTCCTATTAGATGACAATTAATCACACATCTTTTCCTTCTATCTCCACTACACATTTGAAAAAGGCAAAATGAGATATTTGACTTTGGGGCAATCCCTAATACCTTGTTAGTGATTGGTGTGAGGGTCAACCATAAACCTATTGGGACAAAAGACATCTGACTAGTAAGGGCAGATTCAGATATTTCATGGACAGTTCTTTCCGTTTGAAGAAGACAATATGAGAAAGCAGGAGTGTTATTTTCCTCAGGATGTGCCTACACTTAGTGACATCAATTTATCAAATAATAATAATAATAAAAACCTTACTATTCTCATTTCAGATAACAGTCTAAGAATTAATCAGCAGAAGAGAAGATAAATGAGACAAAGTACAGGTTTTCAGAGATAATAACATACCATGTAACTGCAAAAGTAGTCATTCTTTAAGGTTGCTAGCATATAGGATTTCTTTGTATAGCAGCATGTAATTTAGAAATTAGTCGTTTGAGAAATAACCTATTACATATATGGCCTGATTTTGCTTTTTTTGAAATGCCTCAGCATGGTAGTCACTGAAATATTCATATATTCTACTGCCTATCAAACAAATCATTTCATTCATCATTTTTGTAAAGAGAAAAATTCTTAATATTTTTCATATTTAGCTTTATTGGTTTTTTGAAATGACTTATATCTGGAATTGCTTTTTAATTTTTTGGAGTTTATAATATTGTATTCCCCACTTCCCTTTCATCCCTCCACCTCCATCCCATATTTGCTTCTTTACTTATGAGAGCTAGTATACTTATAAAAAAATAGCCACTTGCCAAGAGCCTTAAAGACTCATAAACCAGAACCTATATCATAAGCCTCAGGGTAGGAATCAGAAGAAATTAGAAAATTGAGCTATTCTCCCACTAGCAAAAGAAGCACACATTTACAAAACTATGAAGGATAGATTTTCCTAAGGATGAAGAAGAATTTACAAAATTCACTTCATGTCACATATGTCAATAATGAAGCTTAGAGATCACTAAAATTTACAAAAAATAAAAAGAAGAAACAAGAATGTTGGTAGATTGAAACACATAGTTCCAAAAGAGTAGATTGGACTGTTTGTACCCTTATCAATATAGCCCAAAACAAATGCCAAAGCAAATATTGAATGAACACATTTGATTTGTGACAGTTAAGCAAACCAAATTAGAAAAGAAAGAATGAAAGAAAGAAAGAAAGAAAGAAAGAAAGAAAGAAAGAAGAAAGAAAGAAAGAGAGAGAGAAGGAAGGAAGGAAAGAGAGGAGGAGAGAGAGAGAGAGAGAGAGAGAGAGAGAGAGAGAGAGAGAGAGAGAGAGAGAGAGAGAACATGAAGAGGAAAGAAACATTAAGATCACCTCACTGAGAGCAGATGTCCTGAGAGTGTTTCTTGGAGTTTGCAAAAGATAAGACTCCCTGAGTCTTGGGATGTGGGAGAAGAAATAGTGCATTGTCTCTAAGCATAGGTGTCATGTGTGGAAACTGATTACAGTCTCTCATGCTACACTATGATTGCCCATAATGATAGACACAGACCAATCTGAGATTCAACTCAGTAGATTCCAACAGAGCTTTAGATACAGCTCTCTATAAGTTAGGATACTTAAGTCTCCTTGACAAATGTCATATTTTTGTACCTATTATCTGGAGCTTTGGATTTCTTGTTCGAAGACAGAATACAGGGCTCTTCTGAACACTAGTCACAATTATTCATCCATAACATTGCCTCTATAGTTTAAACAAACAGACTTGTCACTCAGAGTTCTGAGTCTACTCAGTCCTACACAGTGCTGCTACATTTACTATGACAGGGTCTACTTTCTAAGATATGGTAACATCTTTGATGGAGGTAGTGAAATATGAGACAAGTACTCATTTATAAGGGCATCACTCCAGTGTTTGTGAAGCTCATGAAGTGAACTCTTTTAGATAATTCTACTTCTTAAAACCATCAAATAAGAAAACATATAAATAGCATAATCTTGGGTGCCACAAAACATTCAAAATATCTGATTAATAGCATGTTTTCCAATGTATTTTGAATTGTGATTCTTGATTAAAATCTCCTTAATCACAGAAACATAATCTGTGTTTTACTACATTTTCATTGAAATAATACTATATAATTTTTCCTTTCCTATTTTCCTTTCAGCCCCATCTCAGCTACTATTCCTTAAGCATTTTCCATGATCCTTGCACTCTCAAGTCATAGCTGCTTTTTATTTGATTATTACTGCTTAACACACACATACACATATTCATATGTGTGCTCACATGAGTATATGCATGAGTGGGCACAACTATATAAATGCAACCTGCTGAGTTCATTTTTGTTTGCGGTGTATATGTGATTTCAATGCTGACCACTCTTTATTGGACAATCAGTAAGGCAGCTCATCCTTCAATAAAACTAACTCTCTGTTCAACAAGCATTAGTTTCCCGCAGTTCTTTGTCTATGGGTAGGACCCTGTGAAATTGTTTCCCATCCTATTAATATGTTAATTGGGATTACCATTGTTCTGGTTACCTACATGAAGGAGAAACTTTTGGTAGCAGACTTCTTCCCTCTTGCATGATATTCCTTGGGACCCAGAAGAGTGAATTGTGATGTGGTAATATCTTCTAGGTTTGGACTGCTCCTGAACTGTTGACCTCTTGTGCCCTTCCCCCCAGTCTTGAGCAGGCTAAATAGACCTTAAATGCTTGCGACAGTGAATGACCCAGGCAGACTCTATTTGCTACACGAGTAGACTGCCCCACTGAGCTTGCTTTGCCATTCAATCCAGCTAAAGCAAAAGATGGGTCTGTGGGTTTTCCTTACATACACTCGAAGCTGAAAATTACTTTGAGCCTTGATTAGAAACCTTTGTCTTGGCTTCATCCTTCTCTTGCCCCACCCACCCTCCAACCTCTTTCTTTTTCATTTCCAGCCTTCCTTTCAGGCATACCCAGTTCAACCATGGCTGCGGGACAGCTACAATCTCTCCCTGTGTCCAGCTTTGGTTGACTTTTGGACTCTGAGTGTGCTCATAGCTAGAAAATTTTTAGGAGGCTGCTAGTCTCTAATGATCTTTCAGCCACTTTAGTAGCAGGTCAAGTAGGAGTTGGAATTGGGTAAGACTGAAGCTTGAAACTCTCTACCTTGAGCTGACTAAAAATATAAGCAACTGTTTTTTTTGTTTGTTTGTTTTTGGTTTTGTTTTGTTTTTTTTAAATGACTTACATTGGAGGCATCCTATAAGGATGGCAGTAATGGTCTCTCATAGAACAGGCTCAGAATTTCACTGAAAATTGTCCTCCCCAAAACACAGATGTCTAAAACACTAAAACATATAAAAAACACGATTTTTATAGCCTCTTTAAGGCTAGGCAGAGCATGGGTCTTTATGAACAGAACACAGCATAGCTAAGCTTGTGTTGGGCTTTTCGGTGTGATGGCCCAAGGTTGAACTATTGCACATAAAACACCCAAAGGTATTTGTTATGATAAAGATGGCTGCTTAAAACAGGACTATTATGAAATGAGAAAGCAGTGGATTAAACAGATGGCAAAGAATAGGATATCAGGAGGTGTTAAGAATTCCAAGCTAATTCTGTAGGAAATGTTTATATACTGAATTGAGAGAAGAGGCAAAATAAAAGATGCCATTCAGATTCTAGATTACTAAATGGAATGAAAGACAATGTCTTGAACCAAAATGCCATTAGATAAAATGATGCTTAAGGGATGTTGATGAGTATGTCCTTAGCTCTTGATCATGTAAAACAGAGCATATCTTTCTAAATTGGTTAGGATACCTAATGCTTAAACAAATGGTGGGATCATATTGAAAAAGTTGAGGGAATCAGAATAGTGCCAGGGTATTTAGTGACAGCACAGAACATAGTAAAGAAAATGGAGGAGGCGAAGATGTTTGCCATGGCCTGACTCAGAAATGACTCTCTTTCTCTAATCTCAAAGGTAGCTGTCAGTACTGAGTATGCAGATAGTAAAGGAAAAACACAAGGATATTTTAAAAAGAGAGATTTATGTGTGTTTGTATGTATGTGCATGTATGTGTGTTTTACGTACAATGCAAAGCAATTTAAACTTTTGCTCTAAGTTGAATGTGTATCTTCTCCAAAAGTCATGTTAAAAATAATTGTCATTATGTGATGACATATATATGATGGGCTGTTATATGTCTCATCTGTAAAATGTTTTATGTACAGCATTAGGACCTGTGTTTGATACCTAGATATCAGCTAGAAACAGTTTAAAAAATGAAATAAAATGAAACCTAAGTATGATGAATTGTGTTTTCAATCTATGCACATGGAAAATGTAGATAGGGGTAGCCCTACCCACCCTGTTCTACTGGGTTTCAAAAACAAGTAAGTATATGATTTCTGAAGAAAGACTTCTGAGGTTGACCTCTGGCTATCACATGAACCTGCATAAATATGTACGTGTACCTGTTCCCATTTTACACACACACACACACACACACACACACACACACAGAGACACACACACACACACACACAGACACACACACACAATACTCTTTAAGTAAATAGGTAACAAGTACTCCATGCTAGGGTGGATAATGACTGTTATTATATAAGTTAGTTTGATGGGAATGTTTGCCCCCACCTCTTTTTTCTATCTTTCTTATCTTCTCTTTCCCTTTAAGTAAACAGAACAAACTCACACGGAAAGCAAAGAAAAGCCCATCCTGGGCTCTGAATCTGCTGGTAACTTGATCTAGCATGCTAAAATGATTGAAAACAGTAAATAATGTAGGTATCTGAGGTACATTGATAAATATTAGCTTACACAAATGGGAAAGGGGTGATTTATTAATTACTCAGTTTCAGGTACCCTACTATAGATAAAAGGATAAGCTAATAAAATTCTTCCTAAAAGAAAGAGGATGCATTAATGAATCACGCACCTAAGAGCCCTTTTTTATATTATCTTATAATTTACCTGACATGTAATCGAGCTCGTAATGCTCTATATCAGTTTCCCTCATTTTATTCATTTTTCACATTCTTTAACATATTTTCTAATTTTTAAAGTGCATGGAGAGTGTAGCAATTTGTAGGTAAGTCCTGATATATCTTTGTGTTTGTTTTTCTCTGCATATATATATATATGTGTGTGTGTGTGTGTGTGTGTGTGTGTGTGTGTGTATGTGAGAAAGAGAGACAGAGAGAGGGAGAGAGAGAAAGAGAGAGAGAGGGAGAGAGAGAAAGAGAGAGAGAGAGAGAGAGAGAGAGGGAGGGAGAGAGAGAAATGGAGAGAATGACATACAAAGAAAGAAGAAGAGAGATAGACAGACAGAGAGTTGAAAAATGCTACGGTCTTTGGAATTTAAATTTACAGTGTGAAGTTTGTGACTACTTCTTATGAATTATGCAGTGCTGTACTGATGACTTAAGTTGCACATATACACAGTATGGCTACTTCCAATCTCCTGGATTTTCAGTTTATAATAAGATACAAGAATACAGCTGAATGTGTTGTAATAATTAATGTTTAACAAAATGGTTATGAAAATAGCAGTCCATTTGTCAATATATGTACATATCAGCATGTGTGAATGAACTGCTAAAGTTTTTAGATTGATCAACATTCTTTTCTGCCATTAAGTGGTTCATATTGTCAAAGATGGTACATTCTTAACATTTTTAAAGTATGTAAGTTTATACAACTATTAGCTTTGCACTCATACATTTCAATTATCTCAGGAGTCATCTCTAGCTCCTGAGAACCAGTATAGCTACCAATACTGACAATGTTAATGATAATTCTTAATACCCTGTATTAGAATCTAAAGTTATCCTTTAAAATTTATGGATTTCGTTTCGTTTCCACTCCTAACTCCACATTTGTATTCCATTTAATGATTTGTTTCTGCCACTTTTAAAAGTAAATACTTGTTATATGCCCTATAATGATAGTTAAGAAGCAATAGAATGTAAACAACTTCAGATACTATCTAAAAGAAAACAAATTGGTGAATGCAGCCATGCATAGATAAAGAAATGTTGTACCTTTTACACTTCTACCAGTAATATTTCCTTCAGGGCTAACAGATAAGGCAATGAAATATTAGAAAAACAAGTTCAAGAATGCTTTAGGGTAATCCCTTATCAACCAGTGTTTCTCCTCTCTTATCCCATTATATGCATAAACCACAGTTATTATAGACTGTGATAATAATGCTTTTCCTAAAATATAAATCAATTTAACACTGCCTCACTCAATGTGAATATTTTTTCTCATCTTAAAGTGAATATAATTATATACATAGTTGTCACTGAAGGCTAAAGAATGTATTACATTTTAGCAATGGTAACATGTATAGATGACCTGCCAGAATTTCATTAAAGGTGAGATTGCAGACTGGTCATGATGTTGGTGACAAATGAATACAACTAAAAGAGTACACTGTGCAGAAACATTCCGATGAATGAGATAAAGTCGGGTAGAACTATTAAACATCTAAGCAGGAACGTAACTTATGGGTAAAGAAAGTTGAGGAAAAAATGCCCACAAGGATAGTCTTAGCTGAACTTTACTATCTGGTAAAAGCAAACAAAGAGAGGATTTTGTTTGTTTATTTGTTTACCTTTATATGAGATACAGTCCATTATTATGGGAAGGGAAGGCTGAGAAAGCAGGAGTTAGCTGACCACAGAGTGTCTATGGTCAGAACACCAGAGTTATCGGATTCATGGATTAGCTCCTTTTTCCTTTCTATACAGTCCTGGACCACAGCCAGGCAATGCTGAACCTTCCCTTCGTGCTGGGTCTCCCACTTTAGTGAATCTAATCTAGGAAATCTCTCCTCACAGGTGCATTAGAACATTTGTATTCATAGCAGACTTCTTTGTAATACCCCAAACCTGGAACCAGCCCAGATGTCCCTCACTTGAAGAATGGATACAGAATATATGGTTTATTTACACAATGGAATGCTATTCACTGATTAAAAACAAGGGCACCATGAATATTTCAGGCATATGAATGGAACTAGAAAATATCATCCTGAGTGAGGTAATATGCATGGTATGGGTATGTACTCACTGATAAGTGGATATTAGCCAAAAAGTACAGAAAACCCATGCCAGACCCAACAAACCCTAAGAAGTTCAAAAGAAGGAAGGCCTAAGTGAGGATGTTATAAGCCCACTGAAAATAGAGAACAAAATCACCACGGGAGGCAGAAAGAAGGAGGGACCTGGATGGGAGAGGGGGAGGGCAAAAGGGGGACAGATTCAGATATGGGAGGGAGACAGGAGAGAGGCCCAAAGGGTCAGATGGATGAGACCAGGAAAATGAGAGGCTCCCAGGATGTGATGGGTGTGACCTTATCTGAAATGCCCAAGAGTGGTGAGCTGGAACCTGAAAAGACTACCTCCAGTAGATAAACTGGACGCCCAAAGGAGGGATGGGAACACCAACCCAGCTATAAAACTTTCTACCTCAAATTGTTCCTGTCTAAATTAATGCAAGGACAAAAATGGAACAGGGACTGAAGGAATGGCCAACTGGGAATCTATCCTATGGACAGGCACCAATCTCTGACACTGTTACTGATGCTATGTTGTGCATGCGGACAGGAGTCTGGCATGGCTGCCTTCTGAGAAGCTCCCTACCAGCAGCTGACTGAATAAGATGCAGATACTCATAGCCAAGCATTAGACTGAGGCTAGGGACCTCTATGGAAGAGTTAGGGGAAGGAATGAAGGAACTGGAAGGGATGGCAACCCCATAGGAAGGCCAACAGTGTCAACTAAGAGACTGAGCTACCAACAAAAGATGGTTCTAAGTCCCTGGCAAAAATGTAGCACAGGACTGTCTTTTCTGGCCTCAGTTGGAGAGGCTGTCCCTAATCTTGTAGATACTTGTCCCTAATCTTGTGCCTGAGGGTCGGTGGAATACCTGGGGTGGGGGAAATGGATATCCTCTCAAAAGCAAAGTGTAGGGTGATGGGGGGGGGCAAATTTGCAATGGGCTATGAATACATAAAATAATTAACTAATTAAAAAAAGAAGTTTGTGTGTTGAGGGCCTCAGACCAGCTTGTATGCTGCCTGGCTGGTGACTCAGTATCTGGTAGCTCCTAGGGGTCTGGGTTAGTTGAGACTGCTGGTCTTCCAATGAGCTCACACTCCTCTTCAGATTCTTTCAGCCTTTCCCAAATTCAATTACAGGGGTCCCTGACTTCAGTCCAATGGTTGGGTTTAAGTATCTGAATCTGTCTCAGTAAGCTGCTTATTGGGTTTCTCGGAGAGAGGATAGCCATGCTGGGTTCCTGTCTGTAAGCACATCACAGCATCAGTAATAGTGTCAGCCTGTCCTTGATCCTCTCCTTGAGATGGATCCCAAGTTGTGTCAGTCACTTGACCACCTTTCCCTCCATCTCTTCTCCATTTTCATTCCAGCAGATCTTTTAGACAGGAACAATTCTAGGTCAGAGTATTTGACTATGGGATGCCAACCCCATCCCTCCACTTGATGTCCTGTCTTTCTACTGGAGGTGGATGTTACAAGTTCCCTTTCCCCACTGTTGAGAATTTCATCTAAGGTCCCTCCTTTTGAGTCCTCTCACCTCCCACGTCTCTGGTACATTCCACATGGTCCCCTCAACTCCCACCCCTCAAGGAAGCATATTTCCATTCATTCTGCTGGCTCTCAGGGCTTCTCCCCTGTTTCCCCCTCCCCATACCAGATCATGTTCCCCTTTTCCCTTCCCGCTCTGCTCTTCCACCCAGGAAGAAGGAAGGTCCTTCCTTCCCTCTGCCTCCTGTAAATATTTTTCCCTCCCAAGTGGGATTGAATATCCTCACTTGGGCTCTTTAGCTTGTTAGACTTCTTGAGTTCTGTAAATTTTATCCAGGGGACTGTCTGGTCTGCCTTCAGTGGCAGAAGATGTGAATATCTCTCAGACACTTGAGGCCACAGGGAGTGGGGTGGCCTGGCAGGGGAGGACATCCTCTTGGGGGGAGCAGGAATAGGACAAGGAACAGTGAAAGGGAAGATGGATCTGGAGGAGGCAATGGCTTGTCTAGGAGGGGAAGCCCTTTGTCCTGTGGAGGCTTGATGCCCCAGCATAGAGGATTGCTAACGCAGTGAGGCAGGAGTGGGTGGGAGGGAGAGCATCCTCCTAGAAGTAGGGTTAAGGGGGGGATGCTATTGGGGTTTTGTGCAGGGGAAACCAGGAAAGGGGATAACAGTTCAAATGTAAATAAATAAAATAACCAATAAAAAGGGGAAAATATAAGAAATAAGTTTATATCCGTAATTCTAAGTAGTGTCAATTGATGGTCAAAATATTGATCATTGAATTCACTGTAAAACACTGCACTCTGAAGACAGAAGCAACAGTGTATTATGGCATTGTCGTGCTTTATTGGAAGGTCAAATTTCTAGTAAACATTTCTGAGGAAAATTCTTTTTTTTTTATTATTCGATATAATTTATTTACATTTCAAATGATTTCCCCTTTTCTAGCCCCCCCCACTCCCCGAAAGTCCCGCAAGCCCCCTTCTCTTCCCCTGTCCTCCCACCCACCCCTTCCCACTTCCCCGTTCTGGTTTTGCTGAATACTGTTTCACTGAGTCTTTCCAGAACTAGGGGCCACTCCTCCTTTCTTCTTGTACCTCATTTGATGTGTGGATTAAAAAACCTGAAGGCTGGAGCCATTTTTATTACGCAAAGAATATTATTTATAGGAGAGAAATTGTTCCTGTGATAGTTTTAGTTCTAAACCTAAGACCATAGTAATAAAAAATTGAATACATTAAATTGTTACCAATACATTTCACAAGTAAATATTCTCTAAGCTTTACAATTGTTTCCCAAGGAAATTTCTTCTTAGAATTGTATTACAAATGATATGTTAAGCCAAAGGTCCACCCACATCCAAAAATGCTTTAAAAGAGGCAATAAATACTTTTCAGGATAGCAATTCATATGTAGGAAGATAAATGATGATTTTAAATGAAAAAGTTACAATGTAAAACACACCACTTCCATTTTCCCCAATATCAAATATAAAATTATTTCTGTACAATTTTATGCCATCCATAGCAAATTATACAGTTCATGAAATCCCATGGCATCTTTAAGGTTTTTAGATAAGAAGAAGGAATGATACAATCAAAAGCAAAATATAATTGAAATACAAAAACATGATTTCACAGGAAAATTATAATCACAAAATAACCAATAATTTCCATATGTCATGAAAATAAATTTAACTGCAAACAAACCAACAAAATTTTAGAATTTACAGCACTTTTCATTACGAGGAATATCATGACATTTTTTGAGGAACAATTACAACCACTAATTTGCTAATCCAACATAATCCATAACACAGTCTACACATATTTGTTCTGTTGTACAGAGATAACCAGTCTTTATCCCTCATTAAAAAAAATTTCTCACTGGTCAGTGGTGGCACATCCCTTTAATCCCAGCACTCTGGGAGGCAGAGGCAGGCAGATTTCTGAGTTCAAGGCCAGCCTGGTCTATAGAGTGAGTTCCAGGACAGCTAGGGCTATACAGAGAAACCCTGTCTCAAACAACAACAACAACAACAAATAATAATAATAAATAAAAAAAATTCTCTTTGCAATGAGAAACTGTTAGAGAAAAAAATCTGAACTGTGGAGCCACATTCCAATAGCTATACCTTCAAAATCGTCCCGCAGCTAAGACTCTGCTAATATTATCTGCAAGGACTCCCAAAGAGCAGACAAGCCATAGGATTAAGGAGACTGAGGTGAAGTTGTGTCTAGTAGTGCTAGCAGAACATAAAATCTCATCAAAATTACGGCACAAGTGTGAGTTGAACCAAGCTGAGGCCAGGGAACATGTCCGATTGGACTGAGGAAAGCCTATGAGGCCTAAAGGACCATTGGCAACTGAGTAAATCTACACACACACACACACACACACACACACACACACACATCAACTTACTTTTGTATCAAAAGACATTGCAAGTTTTTGACATTATTAATTATAGTATTTCTCTGTTCTCCTTTCTCCCTAAAAACCCTCTCATATGCCCCTCCAATTTCCTTAAAATTTACTGCTTCTTTTTTTCATACTAATAGTTACTACATACACATATGTGCCTATGAATATATCTCTATCTCTATCTTTCTATCTCTATCTCTAAATTTTTCTTAATATAACCTGTTCAGTCCGTAAAATGCTACTTGCTTGTGTGCTGTCTGTATTTATATATATTATTGGATTCTCATTTAATCAAGTGTTTTATTAACAACTTCTTTGAGCTAGACTTACTGATAGCTTTTGTTTTGTTTCATGGAATTCTTCTATATCATAAATATTCATGCAGAGAACATGACACTAACACATTAAAAGCTGACATAAAATGAAGGACAGCAAGAAGATGTTGTACTGATCATACACAATGATGCTGTTCACAAAGATGATGATGCTAATTAATATAACACCTGTAAGCAGTTCTAGAGCAGGTAAGTGGAAAAGGATAATAGTATAGTAACTCCAAGATACTTAAACAAACACATAGATGAATGCAGTTTAATAGAATGAGTTGAGTGAAACTAAACATTAAAGCACACACATCAATGAAAGGTTAAGAAAAATTCCTTAGCAAAATGTCTCATAGCAATGCGGAGCCTTAGACTCTAGCTGCAGAAGACAGATTGCAGAGGACACAAGGTCATTCTGGCTGCATTTGCACACACAGGTGGAGATCAATTACAGTGTCAAGTAGTTATTTCATTCTCATCGCAGACAGTAAAAAAAAGATAAAACAGTTTCAGGATCTGTGTTTTGATGTTCAAAGTGGAAGGAGCATCAGAGTCAAGGCACAATGTTGGTTTTATTCTGACTAGCCACACAAACAATCTGAAGTTTTTAATTGTTCCTATACTTGGATTTCTTTAACCATTCTTCTGTAAATGATATAAACTTAACATAGAGAAGAATAATGGTGATGTTCCATATATTTTTAATTCTCAAAAAAAGGTACCTTTGAAGGATATTCATATTAAACTTAATTATAAAAAACTTTTTTTTTAAAAAAATCATGTTCTATTGGGCATGTGATACTTGAAATGATTCTTTTAATGATCCAGTTTGCACAGTTGCTACTAAGTTCAACTTTATTTCCCTTGATGCCTATAAGTTTTAGAAATGTAAGATATTGAAGTGTCAGAATTTGGAAACTGAATTTTTACTATTGGAAGACACTTTGAAAGAGGAAGGGGAAATCCTCTTGTATAACAAAAATATGCCTAACACAAATTGATATTGTGTTACTTTGATATGAATAATAACCTGGAGGGGTTTTCTTTATTAATGCATATAAACTGCTTATCTACAAACCCCCACTGTCTCATAAATGCTTCCATATATAATTCTTGCATGGTTTCCCTATTTAAAATAATTTGTTCAAGCTTCTGTGAAAATCAACACATTTATGAAACTCTACTATTTGAAAATTCTTGTGTGTCGGGGGGGGGGGGGGGGAGCAAATCTAAATTACATGTTAAATTCTTTTGACCCTTTTGTACCATTTTCCTCTAATCCATCTATCTAGGGAACATTTAGTCTATCAACATAAAACTTCTGTTCCACCAAACTTATTTACAGCCCCCAAATGGAAACTATGATTTGGGACAATATTATTGAAGTTATTTACATTCTAGGTAAATATAAATTGAAATGTATATGTAATAGTAAAATGAATTTCTTAATTTTAAAACTCTAAAGTCATTGCTTGATTTAAGCGTAATTCAAATAAGACAGAGAAACTGTTCTCTTTCCCTTCCTTTCTTCCTTTCTTCCTTTCTTCCTTTCTTCCTTTCTTCCTTCCTTCCTTCCTTCCTTCCTTCCTTCCTTCCTTCCTTCCTTTCTTTCTTCCTTTCTTTCTCTCTTTCTTTCTTCCTTTTCTTTGTGTAAGTTGTTTATTTGCTTCCACCCCTGCTCCGCAATTAGAGATCTCTCTATTCAGCTTTGGATGTCATCAATCTCTTCATTAGACCAGGGTAGCCATAAACTCAAAATTTTGCTACCAATACCCCCAAGTTCTGGAATTAAAGATATTTCTAAGGTATAGGTGTCACCATGCCCAACTCAGAGTTTTTTGAAACAAAATCTGACAGGAATTACCTCACATTAAAAACATTTTTTAAGTTTATTAAATTTAAACATAATTTTTCAGGTCTGAGAGAGCTTAAAAAGTAACTCTGACTTATAAAATAGTAAGCAAGGTTGTTATATTGTGAAATTTATGTTTCAATCTGCCACAATGCTTTTAAATTATAGGCTGACTTTAGTAAATAACAATGCCTTGTTTTTAAAACTTTATTTGTAACTATACAACCAATTAGAGGAACAACTAGTGTTAATTTTGTATGTAGATTTTTTATATCTAATAAAACAAAGTGGATCAGAATTAGTGTCTTAAAATAGTTTCAACTAACCTGGACCTCCAAGATCTCTCAGACACTGAGCCACCAACCAGGAAGCATATATATACTTGCTGACACATAAAGCCCCTGACACATATACAGCAGAGGACTGCCTAGCCTGGTCTCAGCGAGAGAAGATGCACCTAACCCTCAAGAGACTGGTGGCCCAGGGAGGAGGGAGGCCTGGTGGGGTAGAAGGGAGGTGGGGACATCCTCTTTGATATGAGGGAGGAGAAATGAGATGAGGAAATGTCAGAGTGTGGACCAGGAGGGGAATAATGACTGGACTGTAAAAAATGATTAAGGATCTTTTCCCAATCTGTTAGTTGCCATTTTGTCCTATTGACAGTGTCCTTTGCCTTAAAAAAATTTGCAATTTTACTAATTTCCTTAGAAAAATTGACATAGGATTACCTGAGGATCCAGCTATATACCTTGGCATATACACAAAAGATGTTCCAACATATAACAAGGACTCACATTCCACTATGTTCATAGCAGCCTTATTTATAATAGCTAGAAGCTAGAAACAACCCAGATGTCTGTCAGTCATGGAATGGATATAGTAAATGTGGTAAATTTACACAAGGGAATACTACTCAGCTATTAAAATAATGGCTTTATGAAATTTTTTTGGAAAAATGGATTGAACTAGAAATATCATTCTGAGTGAGGATACCCAGTCACAAATGAACACACAAGGTATGTACTCACTGATAAGTGGATATTAGCCCAAAAGCTCAGAATACCCAAGATACAATTCACAGACCACATTAAGCTCAAGAACAAGGAAGATGAAAGTGTATGGATACTTCAGTGCTTCGTAGAAAGGGGGAACAAAACACTCATGGTAGTACATATGGAGACAAAATATGGGGCAGAGACTGAAGAAAAGGCCTTCCAGAGACTGCCCCACCTGAGGATCCATCCCATATACAGACACCAAACCTAGACACTATTGTGGATCCCAAGAAGTGCTTGCTGACAGGAGCTGTTATAGCTGTTTCCTGAGAGGCTCTGCCAGAGCTTGGCAAATACAGTGGTGGATGCTCACAGCCTACCATTGGACTAAGCCCAGGGACCCCAATGGAGGAGTTAGAGAAAGGACTGATGGAGCTGAAGAGTATTGCAACCCCATAGGAAGAACAACAATAGCAGCCAACCAGACCTCCCAGGGACTAAATCATCAACCAAAGAGTATACATGGAGGGGCCCATGGCTCCAGCTGCATATGTAACTCACCATGGCCTTGTGGGGCACCAGTGGGAGGAGAGGCACTTGATCCTGTGATGGCTCAATGCCCCCCTCTCCCCCCACTACCCACCCCACCAACACCCCCCCCCAACCCGTGTAGGGGAATGCCAAGGCAGGGAGGCAGGAGTGGGTAGGGGAACACCCTCATAGAAGCAGAGGAAGGGAGGATGAGATAGGGGGGTTCTGGGGCCAAAACAGGAAATGGGATCACATTTGAAATGCAAATAAAGGAAATATCCAATTTAAAATAATTAAAATAAAGATGAATCCCCTGAAGCTTTCAGAAAAAAAGATTAAAGGTAATTAAAAAATGTTTCTGCAAAATTACACAAACTGTGCACACGAACACACACACACACACACACACACAAAGTTGAGAAACAATGGGCCAGCCCATTTCATACCGTGACTGTGAGGGGGATTTGTTTGTGTGTAACTACAATAAATAATTAAGCCTTTTATCTCTATCAGTAAAACCCTTACACTAAATTTGTTAATTAGATTAGTTCAATAATTCACCACCAGTATCTAAATAGATGGGTAAAATGGAACTAAAACTCATAGAGCATATATTATGTAAGCTTGAAAGGCAAATGTATATGAAAGAAATCCTTCCCTTTCTTCAAAAAGAGGGTAAAAATGTGTCCTTGTCCGTGTGTGTGTGTGGGGGGGGGTGATAATTTAGGAGCAAATTATGAAACACGTCCTGTTTATTCGTGTAGTTTTTCTATCATTAGATAAATCATTTATCTTCTTCTTCTTCTTTTTTTTTTTTTTGCAGGGTATGATTGGTTTAGGGTTATTTCCTCTAATTTGAAATAAGTTATTATGCAAGTTAGAATTTTGCCTTTAATAGTTTGTACTACTTGCTGTTCAAACATTAAAACTACAGATGCTGCCTTAGCTAACATTACACAGAATGGCAAGCTTGGGGCTTGGAAATGTCATGTAGCTTCAAAAATTAAAAGTCAAGAGATGAAGACACTTGATGAAGACAACCACATATTACTAGATATTTGCTAATAAGAACCTCACATCGGAGTAAGAAAATGAACACATATTGAGACTCAGCTGTCCCCACATGTGTGCTTCTGTTAAGCAGAAAGTCATTTTAGTAATTGGTGCTTTCTGCATGGTGGGCGAAATGCATGTAGACTATTTATAGCTACCAAAGCATGTTGTATAGCACCCTGAAGAAACATGATATAAAGTCTGAGTGATAAATGTCATGTGCATTTTTATTCTTTTTTTTTTAGACATAGAAGTGTAAATTCTTTAAGTCCATTTTAAAAACATATATTGTGAAATTCAGTTTCATGAGAAGGAAAAGTCCAGTGATTTGAGGAGGCACAAACAACAGATTGTGCTTAGTGGTGTTGGTATTGTAAACTTCCACATCAGGCTTTTTCTGTACAGATACAAGCAGTTCTAAGGCCTAAGGGAGAGGGGCAGACTGATGGTGACACTTTTCATGATAAGAATGGTTCATTTGTAAGAAGATAACCAAGAGGGCTTGTTTCTGCTTCTTGTGCTTCCCAATAAGAAAATATAAACAGCCAGATGACCACCCGTAAGCCAAGGAACCGACCCTTGTCAGATACCACATACATCTGCCAACACTTGATCCTTGGACTTCCCTCCCTCCAGCCTTGAAAGAAATAAATGTTCATTGTTTAAGCCATCCAGTCCATGATAATTTGTTACAGCAGCCTGGACTGATGAACTGACTGAGACACATTGTAATGCAATGAAATGAAATCGATGAAGAAGATTTATGTGTTTTCCTGGTCGGATTAAAAACCAGTGTCCAAAGAGCACTGAAACAAAAAGAATTGGTTCTAAGAAGTTAGCTCTTAGAGAAGAGGGGAGTTCAGTGGGCTTTTTGTTTTGTTGCTACTGTTGCTGTTGTTGTTGTTTTACTTTTGACTTTTCTAACTAGTCTAATGCAACATCTATTGAAACGTTGGCCAGTAACATCCAAAGCAGGCTTACTCACAAATTTGAATTTAGAAATGGAACTGAAAAATTAAAAATAAAAGATAATACAAAATTAAATTGTTAGTTACAGCAAGAGTTAATTTAAATGGCTTTGAAATAACTAGGTTTTCAAAAACATATATTGGGTGTGAGAAGACTTTATTGTTGGGGAATATTTAAATATATTGCTGAAAGCAAACTGCAATACTCTAAATAAACTATTGCTTTCTCATTATTCCACTGAGTTCCTCACATGTTGTACCAGTCTTCATTAGGAAGACAAATTGTAAAAAAGCATGCCTAAGATGTTGCTTTATAGTACCTATCCCTGAAAGACCAATCAAGTGTTAATCACTGCCCAGTGAGAAGTGAAGTACACAAATATTGCATGATTCCTAGAGAGGCACATTTAGGCAGTATATGCAAGAATGCACTTAGGGTATAGGAGTATTATGAGTAATTGTGCAACAATCATGGTAAAAGGTCAGTGTATAGCTACCGTTACCCTCCTCTAAGACAAAGTGAATGGATTATTTAGAAGTCTTGCAAAAAAGCCTCAAGATAGACTATATGAATCTTATATTAAACGTACCCATGATCCTTTGAGGGAGAATCAGAAAAATGTATCTACTCTACACTGACCCTCCTAATCACTGACAAACCTGACTATAATCTGAAGGACTTAAAATGGTTTTCTTATTTCCAATGGAAACATTTGACTAACAATATGAATAGTTATCCTCCATTTACTATTTTAGCACTTATTGGAGAAAAGGAAAGAAATAATAATACTCAGGCAACAGAGAAGCATTTCCTAGAAAGTGAAAAATTTGTTATTAAATATATATTTGTTCTTTTTTGAGGTATCCAATTAAATTTTTACCTAAATTGTTTATTTGTATAGAGAAAGGGCTTTTTCATATGTTGAATATTTCAAAAATATCTTTGCTGCAGATATTCATTTATGAGGTTCAACTGTCATTGCAGTGAGATTATAAGAGGAAGGGATGTTGTGTTCATGAATTAACAATAAGTTAATATAACAATATTCAGTCCACCTTAGAAAAGAAAATCCAAAGTAATTCATTTAGTTCTAAGGAATTTCATATTATTTTGTTTGGTTAATCCCATATACAGAGAAAATGAGAGAAACAGAGCCCTTAGGTACTTAGTAAATTTCCACATTTTAGCTCTTAAAAATATTGAAATAAGTCATCATAAGTTCATATTTGTGAAGAACTTAGAAAATAATTCAATTAATATGTATTATTGCCACTGGCCATTCATCTGTTTCTCTCTAGACTGTAACTTTTATGATCACAGAAAATCATGGGGGTCCTGTATGCAATTTGTAACTGCTGTAAACTTCAGATGATAAAAATTGGTTATTATTTCAAAATGTCAGGAAAAAATGACTTATTGTTGCAATTCTGAGGACCTTAGCATTTCAGGCTTCAAACATTCACTGATATAACTGTAAAATATCTTCTTTCATATGTAAACACAATCAAGCTCTGTTAGACTTTCTGGTAGGACAGACGTGGAAAGACACTGCCTGCCACCATGCCATTATTTACCATGAGAAATAAAAGATGCAGAGATCCATGGCACATATCAGCTGTGCATAAGACCAACAGCCTGACTCTGCCTCTCTGAGTCTGTAAATGGGTCATATGTACCAGCCAGGAGATTTTTCTAAATGAATATAAGACCTACTAAAACTTGGCAGCAAATAAAGAAAGAAGTTGTCATGTTGTCTTGATATCATCAGTTTTTAAATGTTATTTTATGTTATACAAGTCATTTATCCATTCTGTTCTCTGTTTTATCTCATATAATTTCAAATAAAAATATTTTAAACTATCACTACACTAAGATTTTTTAAAACATTCACTTGAAAAACTACTCTCAGTATAACAAATATAATTTGCCATCTAGTCCTTCTGGCTATCAAGTATGCTCTTATCCCATAATAATTTTCTGTCTTAGTAATAGTCATAGTAAATAAAATTAACACCCTAACATTAGATACTCTAAAAGTAAGTACTTCATTGATGTTCTCCTTATGATCTCTTGATCTCCCTTTCAGTATGAAAGGTATCTTTGAAAACCATTCACAAAATCTAACAGGAAAATGAAAATCAAAACAGATTTAATATAAGATGAAAAACTCAGGGGACAGCAGATGCTGGAGAGGATGTGGGGAAAGAAGAACACTTCTCCATTGTTGTTGGAATTGCAAGCTGGTAAAACCACTCTGGAAATCAGTTTGGCAATTCCTCAGAAAATTAGACATAGTACTACCTGTGGATCCAGCTATACCACTCCTGGGAATATACCCAGAAAGTGCTCCTACGTGTAATAAGGACACATGCTCCACTATGTTCATAGCTGCCTTATTTATAATAGCCAGAAGCTGGAAAGAACCTAGATGTCCCTCAACAGAGGAATGGATACAGAAACTGTGGTATATATACACAATGGAGTACTATTCAACTATTAAAAACAATGAATTCATGAAATTCTTAGGCAAATGTATGGAACTAGAAAGTGTCATCCTGAGCAAGGTAACCCAATCACAAAAGAACACACATGGTATGCAGTCACTAATAAGTGGATGCTAGTTCAAAAGCTCAAAACAAACAAGTTACAATTCACCCAGCACAGGAAGCTCAGAAGAATGAGGACTTAAGTGAGGGTGCTTTGGTTCCTCTGAGAAAGGGAACAAAATGCTCACAGGAACAACAAGGGAGGCAATGTGTGGAGCATAGACTGAAGTAAAGGCCACCCAGCAAGTGCCCTACTTGGGGATTCATCCTATAAATAGTCAGCAAACCCTGACACTACGACAAGAAGTATGTACCAAAAGGAGCATGCCATGGCTGTCTCCAGAGGGGTCCTGCCAGAGCCTTACAAATTCAGAGGCAGAAACTAGCAACCAACTATTGGACTGAGCTTGGGGTCCCCAACGGAGGATCTGGAGGGTGGTCCAGAGGAGTTGAAAGAGTATATAGCCCCATGGGAAGAACAATGACTTCAGACACCCAGACACTCCAAGACTCCCATGGACTGAACCATCAACCAAGGGGTATACATGATTCCAGCCAAAAATGTGGCAGAGGAATGCCTTGTTGGGCATCAGTGGGAGGAGTGGTCTTTGGTCAGGTAAAGGCTCAACAGAGGCCACGACAAAGGGAAACAAATGAGTGGGGAAGTTTGGGAGAGGTGGGACTGTGTCGGGTAGAGGGGCATATACATGGAGTCAGGGGGTGGGAGGAGGGGTAGGGAATCGTTGGGGAGTGGGCTTTTGGGAAGGGGGAAATTGGGAAAGGTTTTACCATTGGCAATGTAAATGAAGAAGATACATAATAAAAAAAATGAAAAAAAAAAAAGAATGTTAGTGCTCAGGTTGACCAGTGCATGAGGGAAACTTCTTAAGAGCTATTTAACTGAACTAGTATTTATATTAAATGTAGATTAAATAGGTAACAGGTAACAGCAAGCAGAATTATCAAGAAACAACCTATGGAGCATATTAATGCACAAGAGGATGTACTTAAATTATTTAAGATTGTATTCTATGGAATGCTGTATTGGGACTTTGTTTTCCATGCTATGATGGTAAATACTAATAAAATAAATCCCCAAAATACTTATTTGGTATAAACTGTAGTTTATTTCTACTAATGATGTACATTTCTAAAATTAAGTACTCCTCTTAATGAGGCAAACATAACAAACTGTATACTTAGTATAAAGTAAAACTTTTGGGCAGACACAATTCAATAAGATTAAATGATATAACAATAATATCATGATTTCAACATCACTACAATAAGTCATTTGATTTTACATTTGACTTTTTTATTTTGTTCTTTGTAGTGGGAAACCTGTAACCTAATAAGAATTTCTAATACATAGACATCTGTAACAAAGTTACAGTGAAAAATCTGTAGGAAGGCATACAAAATACTTCCCTATAAATATTTAAAAGAAAAAATAAAATGCTATAAAAAACAAACAATGCATAAGCAAAGAGGAGACAAAATCAAACTCTTTTATGACCCTATTGCTGAAGATACCTACACACATTTTGCATAATAAAGAGAAATCTTACAGGTACTGAGCTAGAAGTTCCATCTATAGTGGTTAGCTTTCATTTTCCTGGAACAGCTACACAGGCTGCTGGGTTAGAATCTTACTGTAGGCGATCAATATTCTTGTAATATTTGCTTCCCAAGGAATATATTGCTTACAGGGTAAGCCCTTACTACTAGTAATGAGCTGTCTTTGTTTCTTTAAACTCAGAATGCCATTAGCCTAACTCATAAGACTAACGGTGTACAAAAAAAATGTCATTAAGTGTTGAACCAACTTTTCTATTTTATCCATATGGAAATTCAACTCTAATTCAAACTTTGTCAATTCTGCTTCAGTGACATTTAACAAACCTCAGATCTGCTAGTAATCAACTTGCATTTGATTTTTTCTATCTACTAAAGATTTTCCCAAATATTCATATTATTCTCTTATATTTAACCTGGCTATGTTTATTAAGGTCATTCACTTGTAATCACCATATTACCCCATCCGTTGAATTCTATTGCTGCTTACACTAATTTTCTCCAAGGTGTTTATTATTATTGGGCATAGAATTGGATGCAAAAATGATATTTTCTTTGTGGATCTAATCAATATCTCTTTTATTAGAGCACTGAAAAGCAAGTTGTAAACAGTATATATAAAACAAGAATGATATCTTTTCTACATGGATAAAATACTATTCCCTATTTAATGATCAGTCAAAATATCTTTTCTTATGGTAGCCAACATAAGCCAATATCAAATTGTACCCCAGAAGCAGCATATCCCTATGAATTCCTTGCCAGGGTAGAATAAATTTTGTCTGGCTCACTCTGTGGATATAAATCGTAGGCAGCTATAGTTACTATGAGTTCATAATAACAATGGCTATGTCATGCTAAACTACAATTCCATAGTGCTTCTACCTAGCATCCAATGGTTATATTCTGCAATGTTCACTAAATCTTGGGGTGTGTGATATTTAGAACTGGGCATTCAACATGCACTTATACCTTGAAAGTTGTTTTGGTATATCTGATAGATACAAGTAAGTAAGAAGCTTTTAAAATGCTTCTAGGACCTTTTATTTCCCTCTATTTTTGAAGTAATCAACAGTCTGGCAGGTAGAAAGAGAAACAAGTTACCATAACTTTGAGGACCATTAGGTTCCACAGCCCTACACTATCAACAGTTTCTATGATGACATGAAGTTATAACACTTGGCTCTTTGCAGAGGCAGGTATTCAAACACTCATTCTGGGGTCATGAAGATTTGACAGTCCTTTAGAATTCTTCTTTCAACCAAATCATAAATGTTTCCTTTTCTAACTCCTTGAGGACTACTCTAATATTATATTTCATTTTCTGTTTATTGTTTTCTTCCTGTGCTGGCCTCTTTGGACCTGTACCAATGTCCCCCAAATTATGTTGACACTGCCAAGTGAATCTAGGTAAGTGTTTCTATTGGGACATGATATGGGAGGTATTTTTTCCAGAAATATATTTATTAATATGAACAATGAAAACAGCTGGTATTGTTCAGCCACAAACCTTTCTGGCATTTCTGCACCTATAGAACAGGATCTCTTCACATGAAATCACAGGGAATTCTAAGTGCCTGATCTTTGTATATGTTTGCTAACCGTATACCTATGGATGTTCCTTAGTCTCAATTTGAGACTGTTTCTTTGCCCATCAAGCATAAATTGCTCAGACATTAGGCTGGAAAGCCAGACCTTAGGATTCATAGTCAAGCGGTATAGTGTGTCTGCAACACTGCCCATAAATCTTTAACTCTCAAACTGTCCAAGCGGTGTTCAGAGGATCCTCAGCTTGTAGTTCCAAGCCTCTGTTCACGGTCAGTGCTGCTGACCAAGCTAGAGTATGTTCAGCTGCTGACCCAACCATCTGTACAATGCCCTGCGCCATTGCTGCCTGCATCCTCTGCTGACTATTTCAATGTGGTACCAAGTCACTGTGTATAGTCATCCTGTCCCAGTAGAAAAGGAATCAAGGAAGGCTATCTAAGAGTTTTGTTACAGTTCAAGGGAAGGTACCACAGGAGAGTAAACCAACACAACCCACAGAGTAAGCCTAAGTAACTATATATATATGAAGAAAGGATATTTAGAGAAATTATAGTCATTTGTTTGGCTATCCACAGGCATTTGTTTTAATCTGGTAACATCCATTAAGACTTGAATTTCAATCAGTTAGTCCCTTAAAACATATCAGAGCAGCACATCTGTTAAATGTAGCATTTTCCTTCTAACCAGTGTAGAAATGGTTTAGTAAGATTTCTGATTTCTAAAAGTCTAAGGAAACTCTTTTTTAAACAGTTACCTGGGACTGTGCCTTCATGAGCCAAGGCAATCTGATGAATTCTTTGGTATAGGTATCTAAAGGTACTGATGGTGTGGTCAAGATGGATGCTGATGGACAAGAGTCACCTGGATGCTTCACAGATGGATTCTTCTTTTGCTGAAATCATGTTAAGCAACAAGAGGAAGTTCAGCAGCTGCTATTTAGGGAGTCAGGTTGCTCCATTCCAAATACCTTTTCTAACTGCTAAAACGAATAACAAAAGAATAGTTAAAATAAACGTGTAAATACGTTTTCCTTGAAATCAATTTTTACATCTTTCAAAAATGTTTCATACCATCCTAGTACTCAGTCAGGATCTAATTTATCACAAAAATAAAAGGCTTGGATGTATAATATTAGATCTACAAATTAAGGTTCTAATTAATAGATAGATATAGAAATCAGGCCATTCAAATACAGGTCCACTGCTTCTCTCTCCCTGCTGCCTGTGGATCTGGATGTAAAATTCTCAGCTACTTCTTTAGTACCATGTCTGCCTGTGTACTGCCCTGCTTCCCACCATGATGATAATTGATTAAACTTCTAAAACTGTAAGCAAGCCCCCAAATAAATGCTTTAATTCATAAGAGTTGTTGTAGTCTTGGTGTCTTTCCACAGCAGTAGAACCTTGACTAACATATTTACTTTAAAAAAAATTTTAAGTGAGCGTATTCTATAAAATATACAGACCTGAATAGTGTTTTAAATTTACATATTAATTGCATTTTATTTTGTTTACATAAAACAGGTAAATTATTCTACAATATGAAAAAGATATGTAAATTGTGATTTTTGCATATTTAAATTTTACTTAGTATGGTTTCCTTGTCGTTGTTGATGATGCTGTCGCAGCTGTTTAACGGTCTCACGGTATAGCCATTGCTATCCTGGTACTCACTATGTAGACCAGGATGACTTCTAAGTCATAGTGATCCACCTCTCCCTGTCTCTGCCTCCAGAGTTCTGGGATTAAAGAAGTGAACTATACACAGCACCATGAACTTACTTTCATGGAATACACTGTCAGTAGAATTAGGAATCATTATTCTAAGATTTAAATCAAATAAGTACAAAGGTGCATGTGTGTGTGTGTGTGTGTGTGTGTGTGTGTGTGTGTGTGAACATGCCTTATAATAACTGAAAAGCTACTTCAAGAAAAATATCTGCATCAAATAAAGCATTGACATTTTTTTCTTTAATGTATACTGGAACTCGCACCATTTTTAGAAGGAATGATTTAACCCACAAGAACAGAATATGGGAGATGTTACAAAGGCAGTAGAAGAAAGAAACACATTTTGCATATGTGTAGAAACAGTAGATTATTAGCAGGTCAGTAACCTGAAGTGATAAAGATTATGGAATGTTAATATTTAATTGCTCTTTAAAACAGCAAAACTGAAATTACCAATCAACACAGGGAAGACCATTATAAATCCTAACAGTGAATTGCTCATGATTCAAGGTATAATTGTCTTTTGTCTTCAATCCCATGGAAGCAGTTAAAGTAAAATCAATGTGCAGAATTAAATGTAAATTACTTAGACCCATAACCCCCTAATAAGTCTTTTATATACCTTGATCATATATTTCTAGACAACAGAAATAGCTTTGCTATTATTGTTGCAAAATATGCTTTGACTGAATTTTGATTCCTCTACCAAACTATTCTATTAAAACCATGATCCTTAATGTGACTATATTTGAAAAAGCGATGTTTTTGTGAATACTAAATGTAGTTTTAATGCAAAATAGATCTTTAAATAGATTTTTAAGGTTAACAAAGGTCATAATCAATGGCTGGGGCTAAGAAATGATTGATATCCTTACAAGAAGATAAAAGATGTATACAGATGCGGAAAGTTTTGTAGAGAAGTGAAAAACTACCAAGTGCCAACTATGGGGAAAGGTTCATAGGAGAAACCACTTGGGCTAGCACCTTGATCTTTGATTTTCATTATCTAGATCTGTGAATCAATAGATTTCTATTGTTCAAGCTATCTATATTGCAGTATTATAGAGTGGTAGCTCTGTGAAAAAAGGCAGACATGCCAGTTACTTTTAAATTAGTGAAAGAAACCAAGTGAAATATTTTATTGGGTTTTAAAACATATTCCACAACACACTCTGCATAGTATTTTTTCACTTGCATTGAATCAATAGATCAACACAGTTCCATATGTCTGTTGTTTACAAGATGTTCACCATGTCAAGAACATTGGTAGGGAAAAAAAAGAATTTTGGTAGAGCTGAACACACTTGCCACTGTGTAAATCATCACTGAAATATTATTGTGCTAGTTTTTTAAATGTTAGGAAATACATAGCTGCACATAAATTTCTAGGTAAGATAAACGGTCACAGTATTGTCTTAAAATCTCCATAACACTTCTAAAAATAGCTTACAAAACTTAAAATCAGTTGAACAACAGTAAGAAAAATAATCATCAATTTATGTCACTTACAACTGTAGAAACAGTGTGACAAAATGCAGCTTCCATTATGAGAATTTGTTTTATTTTGTTTGTGTTTGTTTGTTTTGTTTCTCTTTTGGTAGGAGATTAAAAGGGTGGAGGGTAGATATAAAGAGATGGAGAGATGGGTGGGATTGGGGTGCATGTTGCAAAATTAATGAAGAATCAATAAACAAACAACTGTAATATCTTAGATAAGGTTTCTATTGGCACAATAAAACATGAGGACCAATGACCAAGTTGGAGAAGAAAGCGTTTATTTCGCTTATATTTCCAAATCATAGTCCATCATTGGAGGAAGTCTGGACTGGAACTCAAGCAGGGCTGGAACCCAGAGGGGCACGTGTATATAAAGCCCATGGAGGAGTGCTGCTTAGCTGCCTGCTTACCCTGGCTTCCTTATTGGGCCGTCTCATAAAACTCAGAGATACCCAGGGATACCCAGAGATGCCTAGGGATACCCAGAGATACCTAGGGATACCCAGAGATGCCCAGGGATGGCATCATCCACAATGCACTGGACCCCTCTGCATTGAATAATAATGGACAAAATGCCCTAGCTGGACCTCATGAAGGCATTTAAACTGAGGGTCCTTTCTCTCTGATGACTCTAGCTTGTGTCAAGCTGGCATACAACACCATGTGTACATGTGGGTAACATTTTATGTTTCCTAATCTTTATTCAATAAAAATACTTTCATATTTCATACAGCATAGTCAGATACATGGTTTACTTAAGGTGGTTAAAATTATTTAGTTCATTACATTTACTTAAAAAACGTTATGAATATTTTTTCTTTTTATTAATTCCTCTCTCATAATTACACTCCAATAGCGTTTCCACTCCCTCTCTTTACCCCAGTTTTCCTCCCAACCTTACTTGGGTTCCATTACACCTCCTTACTTTCCCTCAGAGAAGAACAGGCCTCCTAGGGACATCATCCAAATGACATAACAAGACCAGGAAGAGATACCTATATCAAGGCTAGCCCAGTAGGAGGAAAGGAGTCCCAAAGTGAGGCAAATGAGTCAGAAATAGAACCCACTAGCATCCATTGTTAGTAATTCTACATGAACACCAAGATACACAACCATAACATATATGCAGAAGACTTAGGTCAGACCTAGGGCAAAGTAAAGAATCAGAGAAAATTTTGACAGAATGAGTCAGAGATAGGATATGCCCAACTTGCATGAGAATAAACAGGAAAGAGGAGCATTTAAAAGAGCAGTGAGAGAGGGAAAGAACAATTCAGTTCAGTTCAGTTCTGGGCAGTTGACTTCATAGAATTCAGAGGCAGACTTTCCAAACAGAGCAATTCAGTCAGCAACCAAGAGAAGTCAATCAGTCAGTTGGCAGAGATGTTTGAGCCAGAACAGCTGAGTTGAAACAGCTAGCCAAAGTTCAGAAAAAGCTAGAAAAGGGGAGCTTATTCAGTCTCTGAGACTGAACCATTCTAGACATAGCTTACCAGATAAAGGCTGGAACCTAAAGCCTTCAAGCTCAGGCTTAGATTATGTGGAGGCTACCGTCTTCCAGGTCTAGGTCTACATAGAGTTAAAAGAGGAAAGAAGGAAATGCCATGTGGGATGGCGCCATGTGGGATGGGGACCTGGGGAGTGAACTCAGGGAGAGACTCCTCCTTCTCAGAGGATAAAGGAAGAGAGAAATGGAAGGAGGAACTATGAAAGCAGGTACTGGAAGGAGAGGGCTGATATTGGGATGTAAAGTGAAGTTATAAAATGTAGGTATAAAAAAAATCAAACAAAATAATAGATGTTGTGATTCACAATGATTAAATTCTTATTGTATATCACAAGTACGGTTATATGCTTCTTCATACATAAAGAGTGGTATAGTTTCATTTTGTAGTGGATAGATTTAGCTGTATTTCTACCAACAGTATTGCATGTAAGGTTTTCTTTGACTTTGAATCTGTATCATCATTTGCTATTTATAAATTTTCTTTAAATGTTTTAAATTGTCAGAGCCTTTCATCTGCATGTTTGTTAGCACATGCCTGGTACTGTGAAAGCCAGAACAGGGCATCGAATCTCCTGAGACTGAAGTCATAGAGACTGCAAGTTGCTTTGTGATTATAGAAAATTGAACAAGAGCATCTGGAAGAGCAGCCAGGGATCTTAAACACTGAGCCACCGCTCCAGTCCCTCTTTGTATCTCAAATAGCTATTATGATGGGGTGAAATAGAATCTCATTTTTTTAACTACACTATCTAAATATGCTGAATATTTTCATTCCTTTCCATTCTCTTGATGTTAATTATTTTGTGATGAGTATCTGGAAAATAAATGCTTCTAACATACAGTCTTACTCTTCAAACTGTTAATGATTTCTTTTACTGGGAAATTTTCTTTTCTGCAGAGACTCTTTAATATACCTATTAAAACACATATATTTAAAAATTATGACTTTCTGAAAGAATACATGAATTGAGTAGAAATATCTGAAGAATAGTTCCAAATGTTCAAATGACAAGTACAACTTTGTAGTTGTACTCTAATGTTTATTTCTCTGAAGCTTTTAATTTTTAATATTTTCTGAAATAATAATATTAAAACTATGTCATGTTTTCAAAGAAAGTAGTGAAATAGAGGGATGAGTGTCATTTAAATTTTTTGTCTTTCTTATTAAATTCTAGTTCACTCTTTTTAATTCTGAAATTCAAAGACATTCAGTACATTCTTTTAATCTAAATAAGATTTCTAATATTGTCTGCTGATACATGAAAAACTGTTATTTTTATTCTTATTGCAGCCAAAATTTTGAATTTCACGTTAATGTCATGAATATAAACATTAAGGAATAAAATCAATTATGAATCAATGTTTGTTTACATATATATATGTTATTAATGTATAATAATAAGAAACAAATGACTTGAGTAATATAATTCTGAACAGTTAAATTAAAAACATTTTACTGAAATTTATAATATTTATGCTTATATCTTTATAGTTTCATCAGCAAGTACTAAATCACTCTTTATATGTTCAAATATTAAATATATTGTCTTCAGATATTGGTCTTGTTTAGGAGTATGATGAATCTTTGAGAGATACAGCATAATTCCAGGTAGTAGTTTATTAGGTGGCAGTCCCATAGAATGAATGCCCATAAAGCCTTCATACTTCATTTTTACCTTCTTTTTGTCATGTTGTAAGCTTCTCTGAGACATCATTATGCTATGATGGACTGATCCTTGATGAAACTATGTTTCAAAGGGAATAAAATTGTCTTGTCATGGTTTGAATGTAAAACATCCACAACAGGCTTGTGTATTTAAAACTTGGTTGTCAGCTACTATACCCTAAATCAATGAACCAAACTAAACCCTTCATCTTTTAAGTTGTATAGTGTCCAGAATTTGATCACAGCTATTCTGCAGGAAATTGGTGCTAGAGGTGGAACCTTTTGTGTGTTAAGCCTGACCATATTGCTTATAGGTCTTTGAAATTAGTTCAAGGTAGAAATATGGAAGAATTAAGCTGCTGGAGAGTGAATCCCTAGAATATTATAAGCTGAGCCTAATGCTAAATTTTGGAAGTTCAGTTAACCTGATGCAAGAAAAACATGGGTTTCAATGCTGTTGTCATAATGTTTAGAATAATTACACTACCAGGACACAGAATTAAGACTCTTATAATTATATTGGCAGTCATATTAGCAAACCATCTGATGATATAATGCCAATTACCTGAAAAGTTTAAATAATGTAAACTTTAAATGTAAAGGATTATATTATTATTATTATTATTATTATTATTATTATTATTACAGACAAAATGTCAAGCCTGCATATCATTCAGGATAGGGCATAGTTAAGTTTACATAAAAATAGTAAAGTAAAATAGATGAGATAACAAACAATTTGATGAGGAGTGGGACATGACACGAACATTTAGAACAAAGAATAGAAAACAGAGTTTAGTATAATTGAAGGAAAATTTTGGACTTTGCAATAACACAACATAAAAAGTAACACTGGAGAAGATGATATCCACTACATGCTCTCAGGTATACCTGTGCAAATGTACTTCAAAGAAACATTTTTGTAAAGAGAGAGACAGCCAGACACTGCACAAATGTGGCTTTCTAGGTAACTGATCTTTACATGTTTAGTTGTGAACTCACACTTGTGGTTAAATGGAATCCCAGACTACCAATCAGAGCTTGATGAAGTCCTGATTTTAAAGGCATTCAGGATGGAGATTTTCAACAAAGCTACAGAAATATGATCAGGCCAAGCACACATCAGAGGGATGGATTCCACAAGATTCTAAAGCTGTAATAAAGCCTGTCTTGAGGTTCCGGAATAATGAAGGGCTTTCTATCGAGAAAAGCTTCATACTTAACAATTCTTTGAGAAGACTACGCCCTTTAACAATCCCACTTTTTTCTCACATTTTTTTTCACCTTTTCAGACTATCTCCACTTAATATACTAGGCAAGCTTAATGAATTTCATGTTTTCTGTTGGTTATTGTCCAAACCTAAGAACTAAATTGACATTGAACAATATCTTACAGTGCATTGGAAGACTGAGAGCTTAGAGACACAACATGTGCTTAATGTTAACAGTCTTTGAAAATCTATAATCTTTAAAAATAACTCTAGTTTGGTTACTCAATACAGTTAAAATTTTTATAAAGTAATTGTGGATGCATCATAAATATGTGTGTGCCCTTTATTTTTTCTTTTCTATTTTGAAATTAGCCTCTGAGACAAACTGTTTCTAACACTTGATAAAATTCAAGTAAAAGACATCCATTATCTTCCACAGTCACATCTAATTATACGCTAAAGTTTCTTGAGATTGAGATATCTGGCCACAACATCATATATTATTGCATTGGAGAAACTAGTTTGCATAATTTTGTATCTTCTTCACTGCTGGTTAATTTCTGTCTCCCTTCAACCCACCCTGCAAGAGAGAGAACAAATAATGTTGAGGGCACGATTCTCCTGAGTACTTTGGAAGAAGTGAATCACCTTTAAACCTCTTAACATGTGGCCACAGATCTCAGGGCTCAGCTGTAGCTTAAATTTTTCTAAGCCTTGACGACGATGCCCTGTGACAAATGGAACAGATTCTACAAACTGCCTTGCACAAATAATACTTTTGGGTTGCTTGTTGTGTTCACTTGCAGAGCTGAAACATCCATTCGTCTTCTAACCCTTAAGGATAAAAATGCATTAGTCTTCCTACTTCTCCTCCAATCAGTGCCATTTTTTCTCTTGTGACTGAAAGGTTGTGTGGAACCTCTGTCTGTCATTTTAAGAACTGGTTTGTGAAAGCTTCACTGTGATTTGAGACTCTATATTCTTCTATAACCTTCAATCTGGGACTATAAGAGACTGGAAAGAAAAAACTTCATATTTCTGGATAAAAAAAATTTTCCCCACATAACAGTTACTTAATTTTGTACAGATCTTAAAATATTAAGAATACCAGGTATATTGCTCTTTGAGAAAACATAACATGTAACAGTGATGAGTTGAAATGTTTAATTGTATCTATGAAGGTAAAATAATAGGTATATTAGTAACATACTTACCAAGACCATGAGTTTGAAAAGAAAATTGCCTGAATTCAAACACCAACCAGAGCCATGAATATTTTGTGTATCCTTGGTTTAATAACCTCATTGTGGTGATAGAATCACCTCCATTTTATTAAAGCCAACAAGTGTGAATGAGAAATGTAAGCATATCAAGAAGAAATGTAGGCACAAATGTTGTTACCCACAGCAAACCTAATGAGCCATCTGTGTGTATAATTATGAACACCCATACTTGTTTCTGTTTTATTTCATGGTGATTTTAAGTTGGTTAAGAAAACAACTAATGGGTAAGAATGTGGTCCCTCAGTATTGTTGTAAAGAATTGTCCAATACATATCAGCTGATCTTTTGATTTCATGAACCAAAAGTAATATAGTCATCAAGATAGTAAATGTTTGCTAAATGGGGAATTATATATATATATTTAATTATTATTATAATATTATAATTAATTATATATGTGATTAATAATATATATAATATATTATATATATTATTGTATAATTATGATATATTATATATAATATATATATATTATATATAAATTGATAGATTACGGATAGGATAGATAAAGAGATAGAGAGCTAGATAGAAGATAAATAGATGTTTCTGTGGAAGACTGCTTTTGAGTATAACAGCCTGCTCCTGATATAACAACTTTAAGACATCAAGCAATGCCCGGGACCTTTGAAACCATAGTCAGTGTGCTTAACAGCTGAGCCACTGCTACATCAGATTATATAACAGTTTTGACAAGGATCTACTGAAACAATTTTTACTATGACTATTGCATTTATAGGAAACATACTGTCAGAGTACTTTATCCTAGCTAACTATCCACTTTAGCCTCAGATATTTTCATCCCAGGAACATAAACCAAGATTTCCACATCCATAGTAGGCCACTAAAGCAATAGGTGTAAATAAAACAGATTTTTTTAAAAGAAAGGACTGATAGCATTGAGGTAAGGCATCAGTGAACATATTAAAACAAGACATCAAATCAAATTCACAGTATAAGATATATCAAGTGAAAGAAAAGTACTTCTCTATATAATGCAGAACAGTTTCTTCTGTGATTGTAATCTTCTGTCTTGGAAGGAGGCTCCTAAGGATGCAAGACGTAAAAAATGAAGTGAAACATCACACTTTTTAGAAGACAGGATGTTAAGAGGTATGATTGGATGCTCTATGTGAGGATTTTTAAATAGTTTGTCATGCAGGGAAGCTCATTAAACTTAGAAAATATAAAACTCAGTGGCTTCATGAAGCCTCATACACTGCTCAGCCTTGCTATTTCAGCCCCTGCTCCTCAAGCGTGTGCAAAAAGCAAGGTTGATGAAGAATACTCTCAAATAAGATGAGCATCCCAGAAGGACCAGAAAGTAGTTAAGCATCCCTGAGCAGAGAACCGATTAGGTATCTGGAAGAGATTCAGACTACCAACCTGCCTGAAAGATAGACTCTCCAACTTATCAAGTTATCTGAAAGTTGTTTAGTGTCTTCAAAATTTCCAGCTTTGACAAGCTATTTACCCATGCTGGGATAAATTTTTGGTGACACCTTATCTCTGTCTTTTCTGCTAATATAATTAATGCCTTATACACAATCCAGTAATCAATCGAAATAAAGTTAGATTTTCATGGCATACTTATTTTGGTCTATGATTTGTTATTTATTTGAGACTAGTATATTTTTTTATCTCTTTAAGGATAGTATTACATAACACTGTAATACAAAAGAGATTTGTAACCAGAAATATTGTTTAGAAAAATATTTTTTAAAAAATACTATAATACTACTTCACAAGAATACAAAGCATATGAAAATGTATAAATATTTTAGTAAGAATAAGTGAAAACCTAAGAGAGAATGGAAAAAAGGTTTCAGACATCCTATAATTATAAAAATAAATAAGAGTAAAAGTCATAAAATATGCTAAACCCACTGTCTTCATTATTTTTATATTGCAATCTACAAAATGTCATGACCAAGGCAATATAAAATAAAGCATTGAATTGGGATTATGGCTTCAGAGAGCTAGAGTAAATGGTAAGGGATTGAAGCCATCACAACAGGAATATCTGAGAGCTCACATTTTGATTCCAAAGTAGTGGGCAAAGAGAAAGCATGGCTGAGAAGAGTGCTAGTCTTTTGAAACCTCAAAACCCACTCCTAGTAACAAATCTTCAACAAAGCCATAATTTTAATTTTTCTATAAGCTTCACCAAAAATAGACCAAGTATTCAAATATATCAGCTAAATTGTACATTCTCATTCAAACTGCCACAGTCCCTATGTAGCCTCTTTAGCTTCCTGCTCATATCTTAATGGAAAAGCATTCAGATCAACTTTATAAGTTGTCCATAGTCGTTTACAGACTCTAAAGTGTTTAAGAATGAAAAGTCCAAGTCTCGTCAGAGGCTCACGTCAATCCCTTAATTCCAATCACCTATGAATTCAAAAGGCAAATGAGTACTTTTTATGTACAGTAGCTATACAGAATTTATATTACCATTCCAAAATGCAGTGATAAGCTCTAGTGACTAAATGCTGAAGCAAAGCAAGACCTAAACTTAGTGGGGAAATTTTCAAATCCTTCAGCACTATACCTGATGTCAAGGGACTTAGATGGTTATTCCCATTTGGCATTGTGGCCTGCAACATTCTTCCCTATCATGAGCTGTTTCTTCCCAATCTTGAGCTGTTTCAATTACCTGCATGCAGCTCTCCCTGAAATAAACCCTATGGCAATCTCACCTCTAACATATTGGGGTCTCCCGTGCAACCCTGACTTCATTTTTACAGTGTCGCACAAAAGCTCTCAAAGTCTTTATAAAGAGTCTCCCTCATCACACAACTGACCTCGGCAGATCTTACCTGCAAAGGAAGATTTGACAACTACTTTTCAGTATCTTCCACAGCTTCTAAACCAGAACCACATTGATGTCATTCCCAAGTTTGACAAGCAACTTTGAGAAAATCATGGCCCACTTGCAATATCTTTGATTTTGGTTGCTTTATAGGAGCAGAAAAATTCCTTTTTTCCCCTTTCCCAATATTTAGGATTAACTGGCTGGGGGTATTTTACTAAAGGCTCTTCTTTTTTTTTTTATCTCAACGAGGGCCAGGTTTTACCTTAGTCTCTTTTCTTTGTTTCTATGAACACAAGCCTTGCACAAACACTAAATTTCATATTCTTTTTGTTTCTTCAAAATATTCACTTTGTATTTCTATTTCACCTCCATCCTTTATTTTAAAAATCCACAAGACTGAGTACTAATAACCATGTAATGGAAACAATTTTAGTCTATTACAAAATCTCCACAAACAAATAAATTAAAACATTGCTTTCAATTTAGCTATAGAACAGTTTTTAAGACAAAGGTACTAGGAAGTCATATTCTTTGCCGCATTATCATTAGAATTTTCACTAATGCAACTGGTAACATTGTTAGCACATTACATAACTCTAAGCTCTAATGTATTACATAATTCCAAGTTTTGCTGTAGTCTAGGCTCCTTCTAGATGATCCACCAAGTTCTCCTTATAGGTTCAAATATTCTTCTAGTCCCAAGTCCCAAAGTCTTCCATATTCATAAAAAGAAAGGAAAAAGAAAAAAGAAAGAAAATAAGGACAGATGAAAGAAAAGAAATGGGAAAAAGAAGAAAAGGATTAAAAACCATATTGTCAGACCTAATACAGCAATAGGGTACTAATTTGTACCGATCTCCTGTGTTACTTACCTTTCTTTAACAAACCAATATCAAGGCAACTTACAAAAAAAAGCAATTAATTGGGCTTACATTTTCAGAGGTTTATGATGGTAGAACAAAGACATGCTCCCAGGAACAATTGAGGGCTCACATCTTGATCAACAAAGGAGTCAGAGAGAAAGAGAGAGAGAGGTACAGTGTGAATAATGAGTCTTTTGAGCTTAGTACCATTCCCAATGACACATGTCTTATATCCAGTGAACATTTTCTAATCATCCCAAAACAGTTCCATAATTTGGGATCAAGTATTCAAATATATGAACCAATTGAAGCTGTTCTAACTCAAACCAACAGAGCCATATTAAAAATATTTTCTCTATAGAAACTTATATAACCAACAGTATACAGGCAAAATGATTTGGATTTGATAGGTTGAAAATATCAAATAAAAGAAAACATAGTATTGAGTTGAGAGTGGAGATGAGGTAGATCTGGGAAAGTCAGAGAAGACTCATAAATATGACCTAAAACCACAGTGTAACATCACAATTCATACCATGCATGAACAATTACCTGCTTCATATAGAATAACTAGAACATCTAGAATAGCTAAAACAATCCTGTTCAATAAAAACAACAACAAAAAAAACCTTGGTGAGGTAAGACCATAACTGATTTCAAGCTATACTATAGAGCAATAGTAATAAAACTGAATAATATTAGCCTAAAAACAGACTAGTTGATCAATGGATTTGAATTGAAGACACTGAAATAAACCCACACATTTACAGACATGTGATTTTTGACTAAGAAACTAAATCATAGAGTAGAAGAAGGAAAGTGTCTTCAACAAATGTTGCTGGTCTAACTGGAAGTCTGCACATAGAAGAATGCAAATAGACCCAACTAAAAAATAAGGTATGTGTACTC
This sequence comes from Apodemus sylvaticus, assembly GCF_947179515.1. Taxonomy (NCBI): domain Eukaryota; kingdom Metazoa; phylum Chordata; class Mammalia; order Rodentia; family Muridae; genus Apodemus; species Apodemus sylvaticus. The sequence goes on along the minus strand of NC_067486.1, from coordinate 14,491,517 downwards.
TTTGTTTGGTGGTAAGGGAATAGGAGGTTTTCAGAGGAAAGGGGATAACATTTGAAATGTAAATAAAGAAAATATCTAATAAAAATATATATAAAAATGAGGTATGGGGCTAAACAGAGAATTCTCAAAAGGTGAATCAAATCTCTAATGGTAGAAAAGCAATTAAGGAAATGTTCAACACTGGATATGTAGTAGAGAACTGCCTTATCTGCCATCACTTGGAAGGAAGCCCCTTGATTATGTGGAGGCCTGATGACCCAGAATAGGGGGAAACTAGGTCACTGAGGCAGGAATGGGTGGGCAGTTGGGGGAGCATCCTCATAGGGGCAGGGAAAGGGAGGAGGGGAAAGGGAAACTTTCTTGCTTGGGGAGGGGTAACTGGAAAGGTGGGATTGTTGGTTTCTGCGCAAAAGATCCTGTCTTCTCATGCGCTTGCGCACCCCGCACAGTTCCAGGTGGGACTTTATTTAAGATGAGGAAGGGGTAGCGGGCGGGAAGGAAGGAGAGAAAGAGAGAAAAGAAAAGAAAAAAAAGAAAAGAGGATGGTGGAGAAACGCTGCCTGTTTATATACGGGTGATGATATAGTTGCAGGTAAAGGTGGGCTATGGAATTCTGGGTAAACGGCAGCTGTTGCCTTGGCAACAGACCTATACATTGTCTTAGTTGTTGCTTGTATGATGTCAAAAGCCTCGCAGGTCTTGGTACCTACAGAGATATCATTTAAAATGTAAATAACTAAATAACCAATAAAAAAATGTTCTTAGTCTTCAGGAAAATCAAATAAAATCAAATGACTCTGAGGTTCTAGCTTACACACATCAGAATGGCCAAGATCAAAAGTTCAAGTGACGGCACATGCTAGAGAAGACATAGAGCAAAGGAAACATTCTTCCATTGCTGTTGGGAGTGTAAACTTGTACAGACACTCTGAAAATCAATTTATTGGTTTCTCAGAAAATTGAGAATAGTTCCATCCCAAAACCCAGCTATACCACAAGAACACTTGCTTGACTGTGTTTGTACCAGCTTTATTCATAAGAGCCAGAAGCTGTAAACAACCTAGATGTCCCTAAACTGAAGAATGGAAAAAGAAAATGTGGTATATCTATATGATGGGATACTATTCAACTGTTTAAAAAAAAAGGAGACATCATGTAATAAGCAAACAAATGGGTGGGTCGTTCCGAGTGAGGCAACACAGAGTCAGAAAGAAACTGATGATATGCCCTCACCTATAAGTGGATGATAGCAAAAAGTCCAGGACAAAAATGCTGTAAACCACAAACCAAACGAAACTAAGCACTAAAAATGGCCTAAGAGAGGATGTGTAAATATCTCTCAGAAGGGGAATGGTTAAGATCAAAAACTGAGGAGAAAACAGGTGCTGGTGAGGATGTGGAAAAAGAGGAACAACCCTCCACTGCTGGTGGGGTTGTAAGCTGGTACAACCACTCTGGAAATAAGTTTAGCGGTTCCTCAGAAAACTGGGCATGATACTACTGGAGGACCTTGCTATACCACTCCTGGGCATATACCCAGAGGATTCCCCAGCATGTAATAAGGATACATGCTCCACTATGTTCATAGCAGCCCTATTTATAATAGCCAGAAGGTGGAAAGAACCCAGATGTCCCTCAACCTAGTTGTCCTTCAACAGAGGGGAATGGATACAAAGAATTTGGTATATTTACACAATGGAGTACTATCCAGTCATTAGAAACCATGAATTCATGAAATTCTTAGACAAATGGATGGAACTGGAAAACAGCATCCTAATGAGGTAACCCAGTCTCAAAAGAACACTCATGGTATGCACTCACTGATAAATGGATATTAGCCTAGAAGCTTGGAATACCCAAGACACTATGCACATATCAAACTATGTCCAAGGAGAAGGAAGGAGTGGCCCCTGGTTCTAGAAAGGCTCAGTGCAGCAATATAAGGGAATACCAAAACAGGGAAGTGTGAAGTGGTGGATGGGGAAACAGGGGGAGGGAAGAGGGCTTATGGGACTTTTGGGGAGGGGGGATCAAGGAAAGGCAAAATCATTTGAAATGTAAATAATATATCAAATAAAAATAAAATATAAAAATAAATAAATTTGGTGCCCATTTAGTTTTTGTTTGCTGAGAAGTAATATGTGCTTGAAAATAGCACAAACATAGCTAAACTCACCCTGTGATGCATTGGATCCTTTTTTTCTGTATCAGTTAAAAACATGCCCTTGAAGCAGCTTAAGTATAAGACAATTACATTTGATTAAGTGGCTCCGTTTACACCCAAAAGCGTGTGTACTAATTTCACGGAAGGGTTCATTACTCCTGCATTGTGTTCCTTACCCCAAGAGTTCAGCTTCCATACCTGTTGCCTCTTGATTGGAGTGCTTGCCTGTTTCCTATGATCATCATCTTGGTCCTATTTGAAATACGAACACTTCATTTTCCTCTCTTTTACAGCATCTAGTTTTTTGCTTTGTTTTGTTTTGAAAAATTGTCCTTAAAATGCCTATGGCATGGTAAAGAACAAATACATAGAAACAGACGGTTTGCATTTAACCCGGTGTCAAGGAATATATAAGAAACAAGGAGATTTTAAAGGCTGAGTAGCTATCCCAAAATGTCTGTTTTAAAGCCTGCTGAGAACAAAGTAAACCAAAGGAAAGAACAGGCATTCCTGTAGAAATTGACGGTGCCTATTTTAGAACCCCTTGACCTTTTACTCTCCTGACACAGGCCAAATGTAAAAATAGAGGAACATTCTATTATCTGTAGCCCAACTCCTTCAAGTAAAAATCTTTATTCATGAAGAAATGCAAACCAAAACTCAACATTTAAAAAAGAACCTTTAAATTAACATTGTAATATCTTCCCACATTGACCTATAAAACTGGAGAAAGTAATAAAATCTGCTAGATGAAGGATAAAGATGAGAAATGGCTTGATGACATGCCTAAGAGGGGCAAACCTTCTGCCATCAACCGCTTCAAATATTTGTACTTAAATACGATACAGCATAGTTTTTGTTTTATAAGAGAAAAGCACAGGTGACCTCTTTTTTGCACCTTCAAATAATTTTATGCAAATGCATATATCTTGTTAGCTCTCCAATTTTTAAAAGTCTTCTCTTGTGCTGAATTTTGAAAGTTCATTAAGAAACCTGAGTCTGTTAAATGTCATTCATTAGATTTACCAAATAATATTCTTTCTAAAGGATTTTCTTAAATGTAAATGTATGCTCGAGCTATGAATAAAGGTATGAATGGATTTGGGGGAATCCATCCGATGAGTGGGCACCAATGTCTGACACTATTACTGACGCTATGATGTGCTCACAGACAGGATCCTAGCATGGCTGTCCTCTGAGAACCTCTACCAGCTGCTGACTTAGACAAATGCAGACACTCACAGCCTAGCACTGGACTGAGTTTGGGGACCTCTATGGAAGAGTTAGAGGAAGGATTAGAGGAGTTGATGGGGATGGCAACCCCATAGGACCAACAGTGTCAATTTCCCTCTCTATCAAATCCACTGCTCTGCAGTTTGTTTTCAGGAAAAAATCAGTTCTCCCAGTAATATCAAGTGAATGTGGTAAAACATGCAATAAGACAAGGCATATGCTCTCATATCAAACCCATCAAAGGCATCTCAGTAGGAAATAAAAGTTCCCGTGAGGAGGCAGAAGAATCAGAGACACCCCCCACTCCAATAGTTCAACAAAAACCCAAAGCTAAGGAATCAGAGCATATGTGCAGAGGGCTTGCTGAACTCCTGGGAGCTCCCAGAGACTGAGCTACCAACCAAAGAGTATACAAAGGCTCATCTGAGTTGCTGCCTTTTCTAGCCTCAGTGGGAGAGGATGCTTCTAATCTTGTAGAGACTTGATGTTACAGGATGAGGGAATACCCAGGGAGGCATGCTCTCAGAAGGGGAGGGAGGATGTAGGAAGAAATTCAACAAAGGGGGACTGAGATTGGGGAGCAGTATCTGGGATGCAAATAAATAATTAATTATTTAATAAAATAACTGTTTAATAACTAATAACAGTATTAATAAATTAAATTACTTTGATATTTAATTTTACATTTTAAAAATATGTATCAGTTTATAATATATACAATATTTAGTGATCATATTCAGCTCTTTTTTCCTTTCTCTTATTCTGCCATATACCAATTAACTGCCTTCTTCCCAATTAGGACTGCACTGACCTTGATGTCTCTATTTTTGTGTTTGTACAAGGCCTACCTATGTGGTGCTATTGCTTCTACATGTTCATCATTGGGAATGGCCACCATCTGGCTACTGCAGTCCTGCCAGCACTTTCTGTAGAGTTCTCTTAGACTCAGAGTGGGTCATGTAAATATCCCAACCAGTAAGTGTTTAGTTTTCCTGATACAGCTATGGCACTATTACAGCAGTGGGCATATTTTAGCTGACAAGTCAGGATTGCAGTATATGGCATTCAAAGCTGAGTTTGGTTGTCAATGACTTTTCTCCACAATAGCCTACATATCTTCTTCCAGCACTATATGAATGCTGAGCACCAGAATTCTAGGTCCAGCTGGAAGCTATAGCCTCATTTTTCATTCTTTTGTATTTATCTAAATATGTCACTGCAGGTAGATCACTCTGTGCCCACCAAAGAAAACTTTCCAATGCTATCATTCTATCTGGAATGTTTAGCATATTGAGTTTCAACATAAGCATTGGTAGAGTTTTATTAAATTAATAAAACTATATCAATATTACACATAAAATATTTTATTCTGATAACTATGATTTTATAAACTTTGGAATACATTGGTCCTTGATTGATTCTTTGTTTCGTTATAATCAATGAGCCAAGGAAGACCTCTGATTACACTGTTTCAGAGTTCTTCCTTGGTTCATTGTTCAGTTGTGTGTACATCAGGCAAAGAGTGGAACACCAAAAGTATATAATTTGGATAGATACAAGGTTTCCATTGTTTTTATTATTTTTATTTGAAATTCCACACACATGTATAAAGTATCCTGGTTCCTTTCACCTCCACAACCACCTCCAACCTTTTCTCCATCTCTATGACCCCTCAATAAAAAACCTATCTCACTCCTAACTTTATGTTGATATATTCATATATAGTAACATATGTAGTATATGCTTACAATATAGTAAATACTTGTAATTAAAAATTAAAATATAAATTATATAAAAGTGTCCTACTTTTTATAATTTTTAATTGTTATTAGTGTCAAATCAGGCATAGATTTCTTTCGGTAGACCAGGCTTTAAATCCAATAAAGAGAATGGTTGGTAAACATAAACACCTTCCCACTATTGCACAAGTTGGAACAAATTACCTAGCAATTAATTACAACAGCTTTCAAAGCCCAGTTCTGAGTAATACCATTAATGCTTCCCCCAAGAAGTGTGAATACCACACTCTGTAGCAGCATTATGCAAGCTATCCATTAGGGAGAAAATTTTCTGGTCAGCTCAAAATTCTATGTCTTACAAACAAAGTGTGTACTGTTGTCAGCAATATAGACTGAATATCTGGTTATAATGAACACCTAAAAAGTGGAAATAGCCCATGTTGTTTTGGAGGCCTCTATAACAAACAATATGTAGGGATGTAACCTGTACTTGCACAGATATTTTTATTTAATATTATGTCTTTGGAAAACAGAATTATTCACCAATGATTTCTATTATTTTCTGTGCAGTCTTTTAGTGGCCTAGATTCACTAAGCATTATATATTCACAGGTGTTTGCAGTCCAGGTAAATAAAGTATTGTGGTTCATTTATTTATACAATATAATTTTCTGTACAATACATAAAAGAGTTTTAGTTTTCTCATTCCTAACTATGTTTCTGTGCAAATGACTAACAAACATAAATAGCAGTTAATTTGTTTTGTGGCATGTTCACTTTTCTTCCTGAAACTAGGTTTTCCTTTTCTTTTGTTTTTAAATTCCTCAAGCTCAAAACTAAATAATTGCACATGACCAACATAAGGACATTAACTGCGAAGCTCTGTTGTAAAAATAAAACTTCCTTTTAGAAGTATAGAATAAACAATGTGATGACTTAGTAGAACTAAAGGCGTTGTCAGTGTGTGGGTAGGGTCTTCTTCTTCTTCTTCTTCTTCTTCTTCTTCTTCTTCTTCTTCTTCTTCTTCTTCTCCTCCTCCTCTTCTTTTTCTTCTTCTTCCTCCTCCTCCTCTTCCTCCTCCTCCCCTCCCCTCCTCCTCCTCTTAAAGAAAAGTCTCTTTTCTCTGTTTGCAGATAAAAATTCTGTATGTTCAATGTAGATGAAGATAAGTTTTGATACGTTTTATTTTGTAAGTGGTTAATCTTTCTGGTGTATGGCTCAATTATATGCATTGGACTGGATTACACTGTATTAAGATGACCTGAAACAAACAATCAGATGATTAAGAAATGTTCCTTTTGAGTCATTTAAAAGTAAACAGGTTTCAAAGTATGCATGAGGGGAATTGGAAAAATCTTGACATAAGTTCTTCTCTAGTAAGTCAATTTCATGCAGAAAATAGTTTTCATTTTTCTAGTACTTTCTGCTCAAAGATTAGGTACTCTTGCCATTTAGTACAAAGAATTATGGGGATATATACATGCATATATCCCCATCGATATAATAAATTATTATATATTATATAATGTATTTATTGTTATTGGATATTTCATTTATTTACATTTAAAATTTTATCCCTTTTCTCAGTTTCCCCCCCAGAAACCATCTATCGCATCCCCCTTCTCCTGTTTTTATGAGGGTACTTCCCTACCCACTTACCCACTCGTGCATAAGCTATTGATGTTCTGTTCAGGAATTTTGCCCCTGTGCTCATGTTCTCAAGGGTCTTCCCCACTTTCTCTTCTATTAGTTTCAGTGTGTCTGGTTTTATGTGGAGGTCCTTGACCCACTTGGACTTGCACTTGTACAAGGAGATAAGAATGGAACAATTTGCATTCTTCTGCATGCTGACCTCCAGTTGAACCAGCACCAATTGTTGAAAATGCTATCTTTTTTCCACAGATTGGTTTTAGCTCCTTTGTCAAAGATAAGTGATCATAGGTGTGCGAGTTCCTTTCTGGGTCTTCAGTTCTACTCCATTGATCTACCTGTTTGTCTCTGTACAAATACCATGTGGTTTTTATCACTATTGCTCTGTAGTATTGCTTGAGGTCAGGGAAACTGATTCCCCCAGAATTTTGTTTATTGTTGAGAAGAGTTTTCACTATCCTGGGTTTTTGTTATTTCAAATGGATTTGCAAATTGTTTTTTCTGACTCTATGAAGAATTGAGTAAGAATTTTGATGGGGATGGTATTGAATCTGTATATTTCTTTTGGCAAGATAGTCAATTTTACTACATTAATCCTACCAATCCCTGAACATGGAAGATCTTTCCATCTTCTGAGATCTTTGATTTCTTTCTTCAGAGACTTGAAGTTCTTATCATACAAATAGTTTACCTGCTTGGTTAAGTCACACTAAGATATTTTATATTATTTGTGACTATTGTGAATGGTATTGTTTCTCTAATTTCCTTCTCAACCTGTTTATCCTTTGAGTAGAGGAAGGCCACTGATTTGATTGAGTTCATTTTATATCTAGGCACTTTGCTGAAGTTGTTTATCAGGTTATTTAAAAATGGGGTACAGAGTTAAACAAAGAATTCTCAACTGAGGAATATGGAATGGCTGAAAAGCACCTAAAGAAATGTTCAACATCATTAGTCATCAGGGAAATGCAAAATCAAAACAACCCTGAGATTCCACCTCACACCAGTCACAATGGCTAAGAAACTCAGGTGACAGCAGATGCTGGCAAGGATGAGAAGAAAGATGAACACTCCTCTATTGTTGGTATGTTTGCAAGTTGATACAAGTACTAAGGAACACAGTCTGGTGGTTCCTCAGAAAATTGGACATAGTATTTATTACCTGAGGACCCAGCTATACCACTCCTAGGCATATACCCAAAAGATGCTCCAACTTATAACATGGACACATACTTCACTATGTTCATAGCAACTTTATTTATAATAAAAAATCAGAAGCTAGAAGACCCCAGATGTCCTTCAACAGAGGAATGGATACAGACAATATGATACATTTACACAATGTAGTACTACTCAGCTATTAAAAAGAATGAATTCATGAGATTCATAGGCAAATGGATGGAACTAGAAAATATTATCCTGAGTAAGGTAACCCACTCACAAAAGAACACACATGATATGCACTCAATGGTAAGTGGATATTAACCCAAAAGCTAGGAATATCCAAAATACGATTCACAGACCCCATGAAGCTCAATAAGAAGAAAGAACAAAAGTGTGAGTGCTTCTGGTCCATCACAGAAAGGGAAACAAAATATTTACAAGAACAAATAGGAAGAAAAATGTGGAGCAGAGACTGAAGGAAAGGCCATCCAGAGACTGCCCCACATGGAGATTCATCCTATATACAGAGGCCATGCCAGGCAATATTTTGGATATGAAGAAGTGCTTGCTGACTGATATGGCTGTCTCCTGAGTGGCTCTGCTAGAGCCTGACAAATACAGAGGCAGATGCTTGCAGTCAAACATTGGACTGAGCATGGGGTCCCCAAGGGAGGAGCTAGAGAAAGGACCCAAGGAGCTGAAGGGGTTTCCAACCCCATTGATTGAACAACAGTATCAACCAACCAGAACCCCCAGATCTCCCAGGGACTAAACCACCAACCAAAGAGTAAATGGAGAGACCCATAGCTTCAGCTACATATGTAGTAGAGGATGGACTTTTAGGGCATTGATGGGAATACAGGCCATTGATCCTGTAAAGGCTTGATGCCCCAGTGTAGGGAAACACCAGAGTGTGGAGGCAAGAGTGGGTGGATGGTGGGACAGCACCCTCATACAAGCAGGAGGATTGAGTATGGGATATGGGTTTTCTGAGGGACAAACTGGGAAAGGAGATAACATTTGAAATGTAAATAAAGAAAATATCCATTTAAAAATATTAAAAAATGTTTTTCCATTAATTAATTTATTTATTCACTTTACACTCCAATATCACCCATGCCCACCTCCAAGTTCCCTGTCTTGCAGCTTCTCCTACCATTTCCATTTTCCCTTCTCCTCTGAAAATGAGAGACATACCCTCCCATATATCACTCCAACCTTGACTCATAAAGTAACCCCAGGACTATGCACATCCTTTCCCACTTAGGCCAACCAAGGCAGCCCAGTTGCACAATGAGATCCACAGGCAGCCCATAGAATCAGGAACTTCCTTTTCCTGAGGAACCCACATAAAATTCATGGTGCATATCTGCTACATGGGTGCAGGGATGGTGGGAACTCTAGAGCCAACCCATGCTTGCTTGTTGATTGATGGTTCAGCTTCTGGGTCTAGGTTAGCTAACTCTCTTGGTCTTCTGGAGGCTTTGTCTACTTAGAGTAACCCAGCTCTCTACATGTCTTCCCGATTTCCATATAATGCTTGTCTCTATGTCTGTTTCCATTAGCTGCTGGGTGGAATTTCAGAGATAGCATTTATGCTAGGATCCTGTCTGCATAACAGAATGTCATTAATTATGTCACAGATTGGTTCTTACCTATAGAATAAGTCTCAAGTTGTGTCAATCACACACACTCTCTGTCTCTCTGTCTCTCTCGGTCTCTCTGTCACTGTCTCTGGATCTCCTCCTTCTCTTCTCTCTCTTCCTCCTTCCCTCTCTCCATCCCTCCTCCTCCTTCTTCCTCTCTCTCTCTCTCTCTCTCTCTCTTTCTTTCTCTCTCTCTCTCTTCCACCTTTGTCTCCATATATCTTGTAAGCAGGATATGTTTGGAAGGTTTTGTGGATGGGTTGCTGTCCTTATCTCTCTGGACAGGGAGTGCTGCCTATCTATAGGAGGTGGCCTCTCCAATCACTGTATCTCTCATTCCTAGGAATCTCAGAATCACTACTATAGACTCCCAGGGGCCTTCTTCCATTCCATGTCCTGGACTCTTAAAACATTATTTGAAATAAATGAGTTGACATGCCTATGACTAACATCATGAAGCAATATTTTCTTATGTCTCCAATGCCCACTTTGTGTCTTTCCCCCTGAGAGATAATTACCTGATTAATGTTCCATAAATTCAAATTTTTTATTATGAGTGATTAGGATTATGTCAAGAAAATATATAGGGACAATTATAGCTAACATATTAACAACTAATTATCATCTACTGTAGCTGAATGCAAGATTAAGAAAACATTAAGAAATTCATGCTAATGTAAATAATTTATTCTTTTTCATAAACAAATTTGTGAATGGTAAAATAGATAATATACTACATAGTTAACCTACGAATAAATGTTGTAACTGCTTGACCAAACAACAAATTTCAGATACCTTGAATTACAAAGTCCTAAAACATTGATTTTTAAAATATCAGATGTTAGATAAGGTGATCAAAGAGAAGATCAATAGGTAAATAGTATGAAAATAACAACTAATTGACACAAGATATCCTCAGAGTTTCAATAGTGATGCTTTCTTTGAAGTGCCACAAACATTCATCCGATTAGACCCATTCAACATGGAGGAGCTAACAATTGAATCTACAATCATAGCCAACTCCCTGTGGCTGGATAGGCCATAGACCAGAGAGAAGAATCATCTATGGACATGCCTCTAAAGCAATATAATTTATAAGTGTGTTCTAAATTCCTATCTAAATATCAGTACACAAGTATAAACTTCATCATCCACTGGGGACACTATCTTGTGTGTGTGTGTGTGTGTGTGTGTGTGTGTGTGTGTGTGTGTGTGTGTGTATGTGTGTGTATGTGTTTATAACCCAGAACAGCTAGATTCATAAGCTCTCAAAAACAGGATTACTAAATGACAACACCAACTGATACGCCACTGTAGGTAAGACACATTTCACATAGTCCCCAAACCTAGATTACAAATGATCTTTGTCTAATGAGAGAGGGAGACAATAAGCCACCTCCAAGCTCACAGGTAGGTTTAGAATTTTCTAAACCTACTTTATTTAGGGTTCTTAAACACTTCAACCTCCCCTCTATCCCACCAACTAGAAGTAGGGGAGAAACAAGGTTAATAGGAAAAGGGAGTTGTGGAGATGTTTAGTATTCTGTTTCAGAACTTGGACACGGACTGCACTGCATACCTTACATATTAAAAGCAGTCCTGGTCTGGCCTCCAGGTTTACCCCAACCCCGAACTATCCAGCTTATGGGGCGAATGCCCTTCCCCCAGAGGCTCTTTCCTTTATAATCAAAACATTTTGGTTTTCTCTCTCTGTCTCTGTCTCTGTCTCTGTCTCTCTGTCTCTCTCTCTGTCTCTCTCTCTCTCTCTCTCTCTCTCTCTCTCTCTCTCTGTCTCTCTGTCTCTTTCTCTTTCTCTCCTCTCTTCTGTCTCCTCCTCCTCTTCCTCCTCCTCCTCCTCCTTCTTTCTTCTTCATGTGCATGCCTTTTCTCTCTCTTTTTCTTCCTCTTCCCCCATCTCTCTCCCCATGGAAACTTCACTGGACCCAATCCTCCGGGCCTGTGAACTCACCCAAAACCAGCTCCCCAATAAACCTGCCATTCGTATAATCTCATCTGGCTTAAATCAGCTCATTTCACCAGTGTAGAAATAACCAATCACTTAGTAGTACATTGGGATAATTACCCTCTACATTGTCAGGGTACCAGAAGTACAGTTCAAGAGCAAACACCAAACAGGATCCAGCAGAAAGAGCAAGGTTCTGACAACTCAGCATGAATCAGTAGAATTGGCCAGAATTAGTTGGAACACCATGAGTTCTTTTGAGCTTTTCTTTCTATGAAGGACCAGCAAAGAAGCGAAACAAGAGAAGAAACAAAGTGTTGCACTGCATAGCAATGCAAGCATGTCCTCTCACTGTCTGTAAGGTTCCATTTATATTCTTTCTAAATATCATGTGCCCTCCCAAGTGTCTGTTTTCAGCAAAACATCACATATCTTCTCACAAGACAGCCTCCAGGAAAATATCAAGTAACACAATAAATTATTTTAAAAAAACTGAAATCACTTCAAGCACTACCCACATGCATTTTCCAATTACAAATGATCTGCTCTGGATATATGCATATGAGCAATGCTAAATAAATACAACAGTTATTTATACATCTCTGCATACATGTATACTCACATATGTATTAAAAGTTAATGAATGAGGTTATAAGTTTAAGAGATGAAAATCACAGGAACTTTGAGGAAAGAATGATGGGAGTCAAACTAATGGAGATGTGCTGCTCATTAATGATGTTCGCAAAAAGTAAAGCTATTAAATAGAGATATTTTCCATTCATCACAGGAAGAAAATACTCTTGAAATAATTTATAGATGATTAAAGGATACATTTCCTTATACATATTACAGTTATCTATGTATCAGTGGTAACTATTACATATTTAGAAATTACCAGGCTCATGGGACAGGTGTGTTATATAAAAGTGTGGAAAATATTGTTAATTTCATGGAAAACACTTAACAATAAACTTGTATTTAATCACAGGCCCTTAATGATAGGTTTGACTATCATTAATATCCACTATTAAGTGGATATTAACCTAGAAAACTGGAATACCCAAAACATAATCCACACATCAAATGAGGTACAAGAAGAAAGGAGGAGTGGCCCCTGGTTCTGGAAAGACTCAGTGAAACAGTACTCAGCAAAACCAGAACGGGGAAGTGGGAAGGAGTGGGTGGGAGGACAGGGGAAGAGAAGGGGGCTTATGGGACTTTCGGGGATTGGGGGGGGCTAGAAAAGGGGAAGTCATTTGAAATGTAAATAAATTATATCGAATAAAAAAAAAGAAAAAAAATGATAGGTTTGACTTAAAATTTCCTTAACATAAGTTTAGTGCAACAGAAATATATCAAATTAACTTATATGAACAAATATTGATTAGAAGTTTTGTAATTATCATCCTTCCTAGATATAGTAATTTTTATTGTTGGTATTTATATGAGGACTATATTAAAGATAGTCCATATATTTTGTATCTGTATGTAAATATTTTGTACTTTTATAATATTTTCATTTTATACTTTTTGGGAACCTTTATTATGTACCTTGTTATAAGTCTTAATTTTGTAATCAATGAAAACAATAAATTATCTTTTATTAGTTCCATTCAATTCAATTTCCCTTCAGTGTTTTGGGTCTATTTCATATTTGATGAAGCATAGCACTGAGTTTTGTTTTGAATGATTTCCTGTTAAAATGTATAATTTATTTTTTAATTATTTTAAATGATATTCATACATACACACAATATATTTCTAACTATTATAAATCCCACTAACTACCCTCCAATTCATCATCTATTTTCCACTCTTTGCTCTCAAGCTCATGGGTTCACTCTTTTTCTGTCTTTAAATTTAGCACACACTGAGTCTATTTAATGTGTCTATGTGTGCATGAGAATGAGACTATATATTGGAGCATGGGTATCCTTAAAATGTCTGAATCACTACACTAAGGACTTTCTCCCACTAACCATCAACTTCCAATATGTTCTCAGAGAAAGGTGGAACTTTATGAGCCCTTCTCACTGTTGATCACCTAGAGACAGCTTGACTCACTGAAGCAAGATCCTAGCTTTTTGAAAGGGGAACTTCAATCGGAAAAACAATGCCCTTAACAGATTGGCCTGTGATCAAGCCTGTAGGTCATTTTCTTGGCTGATTGTTGTTATGTTATTTCAGTGCCATTTTCTTTTTCTTAATTTTAAAAGAGAAAGAAGACAATAAGTAGTTTGGTATTTAAGGGAAAGGATCTATGGTTAGTTGGGAAAATGAATACAATATCATAAAATATAGCAAATTAAATTGTTAAAATATATATTAATTGATTTGTTAAAGTGAAATAACTAAAACTGTATAAGTGGATTTAAAATATTTTGAGAGCATTTTGCCTATAAATTAGAGCAAATCATTGTTAAGATAGGATGTTGTGTGCATATATAAAAATATATGGTTTCAGAAGGATTGAGAAATATGTAAATGAATTTGGGCAAAATTATGAAAGATTTGAATTAAATTGTTATTTCAATCAATTATAAATTAGTTTAGTTATTTTTAAAAATCTAAAACATAAAGATATTTAAAAATATAAAACATAAATTTAGTATATTGCTCATTTGAAGGTAACATATTTAGTAATACTGATGCATTTTGTATTATTTTGTAAATGTTAATGATTTAGAGAACTATGAAGGAACATTGAATTTAGAATGTTTGCAAGAATATTTTACAGTCTCATTAAAATGTTAGTGATATTGCAATGTTTTTATGCTGTCTTGATGTATAATTTCTAAGCACATCAGATATAATTTTACTTGAAAAAAATTAGCTATGATTAAAACTAAATCTCAGAAAGAAAGTATTTAGATTGCTCTGTGAAACCAAGATAATCAATTTACTTTTTTTATTAGATATATTTTTTATTTACATTTCAAATGATTTCCCCTTTTCTAGAACCCCCATTCTCCAAAAGTCCCATCAGCCCCTTTCTATCCCCCCTGTTTTTTCCACCCAACCCTTCCCACTTCCCTGTTCTGATTTTGCTCTATACTGTTTCACTGAGTCTTTTCAGAACAAGGGGCCACTCCTCCATTCTTCTTGTACTTCATTTGATGTGTGGATTATGTTTTGGGTATTCCAGTTTTCTAGGTTAATAACCACTTATTAGTGAGTGCATACCATGATTCACCTTTTGAGTCTGGGTTACCTCACTTAGTATGATGTTCTCTAGCTCCATCCATTTGCCTAAGAATTTCATGAATTCATTGTTTCTAATGGCTGAATAGTACTCCATTGTGTAGATATACCACATTTTTTGCATCCACTCTTCTGTTGAGGGATACCTGGGTTCTTTCCAGCATCTGGCAATTATAAATAGGGCTGCTATGAACATAGTAGAGCATGTATCCTTATTACATGGTGGGGAATCCTCTGGGTATATGCCCAGGAGTGGTATAGCAGGACCTTCTGGAAGTGAGGTGCCCAGTTTTCGGAGGAACCACCAGACTGATTTCCAGAGTGGTTGTACCAATTTGCAACCCCACCAGCAGTGGAGGAGTGTTCCTCTTTCTCCACATCCTCTCCAACACCTGCTGTCTCCTGAATTTTTAATCTTAGCCATTCTGACTGGTGTAAGGTGAAATCTCAGGGTTGTTTTGATTTGCATTTCCCTAATGACTAATGAAGTTGAGCATTTTTTAAAGTGTTTCTCTGCCATCCGAAGTTCTTCAGGTGAGAATTCTTTGTTTAACTCTGTACCCCATTTTTAATAGGGTTGTTTGGTTTTCTGGAGTCTAACTTCTTGAGTTCTTTATATATATTGGATATTAGCCCTCTATCTGATGTAGGATTGGTGAAGATCTTTTCCCAATTTGTTGGTTGCCGATTTGTCCTTTTGATGGTGTCCTTTGCTGTACAGAAACTGTAATTTTATGAGGTCCCATTTGTCAATTCTTGATCTTAGAGCATATGCTATTGGTGTTCTGTTCAGAAACTTTCTCCCTATACTGATGTCCTCAAGGGCCTTCCTCAGTTTCTTTTCTATTAGCTTCAGAGTGTCTGGCTTTATGTGGAAGTCCTTGATCCATTTGTAGTTGAGCTTAGTACAAGGAGACAAGGATGAATCAATTCGCATTCTTCTGCATGCTGACCTCCAGTTGAACCAGCACCATTTGTTGAAAAGGCTATCTTTTTTCCATTGGATGTTTTCAGCCCCTTTGTCGAGGATCAAGTGGCCATAGGTGTGTGGGTTCATTTCTGGATCTTCAATCCTGTTCCATTGATCTGCCTGCCTGTCACTGTACCAATACCATGCAGTTTTTAACACTATTGCTCTGTAGTATTGCTTGAGGTCAGGGATACTGATTCCCCCAGAATTTCTTTTGTTGCTGAGAATAGTTTTAGCTACCCTGGGTTTTTTGTTATTCCGGATGAATGTGAGAATTGCTCTTTCTAACTCTGTGAAGAATTGATTTGGGATTTTGATGGGTATTGCATTGAATCTGTATATTGCTTTTGGCAAAATGGCCATTTTAACTATATTGATCCTGCCGATCCATGAGCATGGGAGGTTTTCCCATTTTTTGAGGTCTTCTTCCATTTCCTTCTTCAGAGTCTTGAAGTTCTTGTCATACAGATCTTTCACATGTTTGGTAAGACTCACCCCAAGGTACTTTATGCTGTTTGTGGCTATTGTGAAGGGGGTCATTTCCCCAATTTCTTTCTCAGCCTGCTTATCCTTTGAGTATAGGAAGGCCACTGATTTGCTTGTGTTGATTTTATAACCTGCCACTTTGCTGAAGTTGTTTATCAGCTGTAGGAGTTCTCTAGTGGAGTTCTTTGGGTCACTTAGGTAGACTATCATGTCATCTGCAAATAATGATAGTTTGACTTCTTCCTTTCCAATTTGTATCCCTTTGACCTCCTTATGTTGTCTAATTGCCCGAGCTATTACCTCAAGTAAAATATTGAAAAGATAAGGAGAAAGGGGGCAGACCTGTCTAGTCCCTGATTTTAGTGGGATTGCTTCAAGTTTCTCTCCATTTAGTTTGATGCTGGCTACCGGTTTGCTGTATATTGCTTTAACGATGTTTAGGTATGGGCCTTGAATTCCTGTTCTTTCTAAGACTTTAAGCATGAAAGGATGCTGAGTTTTGTCAAATGCTTTTTCAGCATCCAATGAAATGATCATGTGGTTTTGTTCTTTGAGTTTGTTTATGTAGTGGATTGCATTGATGGATTTCCGTATATTGAACCAACCCTGCATTCCTGGGATAAAGCCTACTTGGTCATGGTGGATGATCGTTTTGATGTGTTCTTGGATTCGGTTGGCAAGAATTTTATTAAGTATTTTTGCATCGATGTTCATAAGGGAAATTGGTCTGAAGTTCTCTTTCTTTGTTGGATCTTTGTGTGGTTTTGGTATCAGCGTAATTGTGGCTTCGTTGAAGGAATTGGGTAGTATTCCTTCTGTTTCTATTTTGTGGAATAGTTTGAAGAGTATTGGTGTTAACTCTTCTTTGAAGGTCTGATAGAATTCTGCACTGAAACTATCTGGTCCTGTGCTTTTTTTGGTTGGAAAACTTTCTATGACTCCTTCTATTTCTTTAGGGGTTATGGGACTGTTTAGATGATCTATTTGGTCCTGATTTAATTTTGGTATTTGGTATCTGTCTAAGAAATTGTCCATTTCCTCCAGATTCTCCAGTTGTGTTGAGTATAGGCTTTTGTAGTAGGATCTGATGATTTTTTGGATTTCCTCCATTTCTGTTGTAATATCTCCCTTTTCATTTCTAATTTTGTTAATTTGGATACTTTCTCTGTGCCCTTTGGTCAGTCTGGCTAAGGGTTTATCTATCTTGTTGATTTTCTCAAAGAACCAGCTCCTGGACTCATTGATTCTTTGTATGGTTCTCTTTGTTTATACTTGATTGATTTCAGCCCTGAGTTTGATGATTTCCTGTCTTCTACTCTTCCTGGGTGAAATAGCTTCTTTTTGTTCCAGGGCTTTCAGGTGTGTCATTAAGCTGCTGGTATATGCTCTCTCCATTTTCTTTTTGGAGGCACTCAGGGCTATGAGTTTTCCTCTTAGCACTGCTTTCATTGTGTCCCAAAGATTTTGGTATGTTGTGCCTTCATTTTCATTAAAGACTTCTAAAAAGTCTCTGATTTCTTTCTTTATTTCTTCTTTGGCCAAGGTGTCATTGAGTAGAGTATTGTTCAGCCTCCATGTGTATGTGGGCTTCCTGTTGTTTTTGTTGCTATTGAAAACTACTCTTACACCATAGTGATCTGATAGGAGGCATGGGAGTAGTTCGATCTTCTTGTATTTGTTGAGGTCTGTCTTGTTACCAATTATATGGTCAGTTTTGGAGAAGGAACCATGAGGTGCTGAGAAAAAGGTATATTCTTTTGCTTTAGGGTGAAATGTTCTATAGATATCAGTCAAATCCAATTGGTCCAAAGGTTCAATTAGTTTTACTGTGTCCCTGTTTAGTTTCTGTTTTCCTGATCGGTCCATTGAGGAGAGTGGAGTGTTGAAGTCCCCCACAATTAGTGTGTTAGGTGCAATGTGTGCTTTGAGCTTTAGTAAAGTTTCTTTTATGAATGAGGTTGCCCTTGCATTTGTCACATAGATGTTCAGAATTGAAAGTTCTTCTTGGTGGATTTTTCCTTTGACCAGCAAGAAGTGTCCCTCTGTGTCTCTTTTGATGACTTTAGGTTTAAAGTCAATTTTATCTGATATTAGAATGGCTACTCTGGCTCGTTTCCTGAGACCATTGGCTTGTAGAGTTGTCTTCCAGCCTTTTACTCTAAGGTAGTTTTTGTCTTTGACATTTAGGTGTGTTTCCTGTATGCAGCAAAATGTAGGGTCTTGTTTCCTTATCCAGTCTGTTAGTCTATGTCTTTTTATTGGGGAATTGAGTCCATTGATGTTAAGAGATATTAAGGAATAGAGATTATTACTTCCTGTCATTTTTGATGTTATTTTTATATTTGAGTTATTTTTATATTTGAGTGATTATCTTCTTTTCGGTTTGATGAAGGAAGGTTACTATCTTACTTTTTCCAGGGTGTAGTTTCCCTCCTTGTATTGGAGTTTTCCTCCTATTATTCTTTGTAGAGCTGGGTTTGTGGAAAGATATTGTGTAAATTTGGTTTTGTTATGGAATTTCTTGGTTTTTCCATCTATTGTGATTGAGAGTTTTGCTGGGTATAGTAGTCTTGGCTGACATTTGTGTTCTCTTAGAGTCTGCATGAGATCTGCCCAGGATCTTCTAGCTTTCATGGTCTCTGGTGAGAAGTCTGGTGTGATTCTGATAGGTCTTCCTTTATATGTTACTTGTCCTTTTTCTCTTACTGCCTTTAATATTCTTTCTTTGTTTAGTGTATTTGGGGTTTTAATTATTATGTGGCGAGAGGTGTTTCTGCTCAGATCCAGTCTGTTTGGAGTTCTGTAGGCTTCTTATATATTCATAGGCATCTCTCTCTATAAGTTGGGAAAGTTTTCTTCCATAATTTTGTTAAAGATATTTGCTGGCCCTTTCAGTTGTAAATCTTCACTCTCATCTATACCTATAATCCTTAAGTTTGGTCTTCTCATTGTATCCTGGATTTCCTAGATGTTCTGGGATACAAGCTTTTTGCATTTTGCATTTTCTTTGACTGTTGAGTCAATGGTTTCTATGGTATCTTCGACATCTGAAATTCTCTCTTCCATCTCTTGTATTCTGTTGTTTATATTTGCATCTATGACCCCTGATTTCTTCTCAAGGTTTTCTATCTCCAAAGTTGTCTCCCTTTGTGATTTCTTAGTTGTTTCTACTTCTGTTTTTAGATCCAGGAAGTTTTTGCTCAGTTCCATCATTTGTTTGTGTTTTCCTATAATTCTTTAAGAGATTTTTGTGTTGCCTCTTTCATGACTTCTGCCTCTTGACTCAAGTTCCCCTGCATTTCTTTAAGTTTTTTTTCTTTCTTTCTTTCTTTCTTTTTTTTTTTTTTTTGCCTTTCTTCTTTATTGGCTTCTATCTCTTGAGCCTTATTCTCCTGCCTTTCTTTAAGTGATTTTTCTGTTTCCATTATACGGGTTTCTAGCTTATTCATGTTCCCCTGTATTTCTTTAAGAGATTCATTTATGTCCTTTTTGTGTTCTTCTAGCAGCATCATGATCAGTGATTTTAAATCCAAATCTTGTTTCTCTGGTGTGTTGGTATAACCAGGACTTGCTGATATTGGAGAGTTTGGTTCAGATGCTGCCATATTGCCTAGATTTCTGTTAGTAGCGTTCTCTCCATACTTCTTCATGGAAGTCATTTGTTATGCAATTTGTGCCTTGGGTATTCAGGGCTTCTGGGCTAATTAATATCCACTTATCAGAGATTGCATTCCATGTGTATTCTTTTGTGATTGGGTTACCTCACTTAGGATGATATTTTCCAGATCAAACAATTTGCCTAAAAATTTTGTGAATTCATTGTTTCTAATTGCTGAGTAGTATTCCATTGTGTAAATATACCACATTTTCTGTATCCATTCCTCCTTTGAGGGGCATCTGGGTTCTTTACAGCTTCTGGCTATTATAAATAAGGCTGCTATGAACATAATGGAGCATGTGTCTTTATTGCATGCTGGGGAATCCTTTGGGTATATGCCCAGGAGTGGTATAGCAGATCCTCTGGAAGTCTCATTTCCAGTTTTCTGAGGAACCTCCAGACTGATTTCCACAGTGGTTGTACCATTTTGCAGCCCCACCAGCAGTGGAGGAGTGTTCCTCTTTCTCCACATCCTAGCCAACACCTGCTGTCTCCTGAGTTTTTGACCTTAACCATTCTGACTGGTGTAAGGTGAAATCTCAGGGTTGTTTTGATCTGCATTTCCCTAATGACTAATGATGTTGAGCACTTTTTAAGGTGCCTCTCAGCCATCTGCATTTCTTCAGGTGAAAATTCTTTGTTTAGATCTATACCCCATTTTTTTATTTACATTGCAATTGATTTCCCCTTTTCTGGGTCCCCACTCCCCACAAGTCCCATAAACTGTCTTCCGTCCCCCTATTCTTCCATCTACCCCTTCCCACTTCCCTGTTCTGGAATTCCCCTATACTCTTGCACTGAGTCTTTCCAGAACCAGGGGCCACTCCTCCATTCTTTTTGGACATCATTTAATTTGTGGATTATGTCCTGGGTATTCAAAGTTTCTAGGCTAATATCCACTTATCAGTGAGTGCATACCATGATTGATCTTTTGAGACTGGGTTACCTCACTTATGATATTCTCCAGCTCCATCCATTTGTCTAAGAATTTCATGAATTCATTGTTTCTAATGGCTGAATAGTACTCCATTGTGTAAATATACCACATTTTTTTGTTTCCATTCCTCCATTGAAGGACATCTAGGTTCTTTCCAGCTTCTGGCTACTACGAATAGGGCTGCTATGAACATAGTGGAGCATGTGTCCTTATTGCATGCTGAAGAATCCTCTGGATATATGCCCAGTAGTGGTATAACAGGGTCCGCAGGAAGTGACATGCCCAGTTTTCTCAGGAACCACCAGACTGATTTCCAAAGTGGTTGCACCATCTTGCAATCCCACCAGCAGTGGAGGAGTGTTCCTCTTTCTCCACATCCTCGCCAACACCTGCTGTCTCCTGAGTTTTTGACCTTAGCCATTCTGACTGGTGTGAGGTGAAATCTCAGGGTTGTTTTGATTTGCATTTCCCTAATGATTAATGATGTTGAACATTTCTTAAGGTGTTTCTCAGCTCTCCGAAGTTCTTCATGTGAAAATTCTATGTTTAGCTCTGCACCCCACTTTTTAATGGGGTTATAATTGGAGGTCAACATGCAGAGGAATGCGCATCGATCCATTCTTTTCTCCCTGTACCAAGCTCCACTCGAAATGGATCAAGGACCTCCACATAAAACCTGACACACTGAAACTAATCAAAAAGAAACTAGGGAAGACCGTGGAGGACATGGGCACAGGGGAAAAGTTCCTGAATAGAACACCAATAGCTTACGCTCTACGATCAAGAATTGACAAATGGGACCTCATAAAACTACAAAGTTTCTGTAAGGCAAAGGACACAGTCAAAAGGACAAAACATCAACCAACAGACTTGGAAAGGATCTTCACTAACCCTAAATCCAACAGAGGGCTAATATCTAATATATATAGAGAACTCAAGAAAGTAGAACCCAGAGATCCACTCTTACTTTTTATGTAGTCACTTATATCAGCCTAGGATATACCAACCAAAAAGGGCAGACATTCTCATCTCTATAAGTCTAGTCAAGATGATTCATGAGAAGATGTCCAAAGATAATGTGATTTCTGATCATACCAAATTGAAAATTGAGATTAAACTTTTCAACTCGACTCCACCTCTTGTCAAGTTGGACAGCCATGGCCATCACTTTAAATTAAAATCTTCCAATTTATATACCCATAAGCTACTAATACAAAATTCAGTAAAACTTTCAGCCATCTCTTTCCATACTCTTTTCTTCTGTCTCTTCCTCCCTAAACTGATCACTCCTGTTCAGATTTCTAACCACACCAAGGTTCACCCACAAAATCTATTCAATTCCCCTTCCCATGCAGCTCCATGAGTCCTGCCTAGACCTCTCCTATTTATCTAACCTCCCTTAGTGATTAGATTATTGTTTGATTATCCTTTACTTAAGAGCCAATAAATGAGTATATAACATGTGTGTCTTTCTTGGTCTGGGTTGCCACTCTCATGATATTTTTTTGCATTTTTGCATGAAATTTGCATTTGTATGCAAATTTCATGATGTCATCTTTTACCTAAAAGCTCAGTATTACTATATCGACAAAATGTACCACATTTTCTTTATATTTTTTTTCGGTGGAGGGAAATTTAGGGTTTTTTTTTCAAGTTTCTGGCTGTTATAAATAGAGCTGCTATGATCATATTTGAGCAAGTGTCCTTTTGATGGAGTGTTTGGTGAATAAATGTGCAAGAATGATATAGCTGGATCTTAAGGTAGATAGATTCATGATTTTTTGAAAAATCATATAGATTCCATAGTAACTGTACTAATTAACTCATCATTGTGTGTGTGTCTTTGTTTGCTAAAAATTCACTTTTTCTAATTACTTATTTGATTAGAAATAAGAATAAAACTTCAAAATGATGTTAAATCCAATTTTTTTCTTCACACATGCTAATATTTTTATGGAAAGGAAAACAACATATAACTGGAAAATTTAATCACCTTTCAAATGTAGTCACAGTGTTTTATGGGCAATGTGTTTTTGTATAAACTAAAGACCAGTCAAAGCTGAATTGTAGAAGGCCTCTAACATATATTTAGGTATTCCATAGAGAATGTACTTTCATGTTTTCTTAATATACTATTTATAATGCTGACTAGAGGCAGAATGGCTCAATGAAGTATAATATTTTAGTATAAATATTTTTTCTTTTTTAATTGTTATTGAATATTTTCTTTATTTACATTCTAAGTACATTCCCCTTAGCAGATGCCCCCACCATGAAACTCCCTATCCCATCTCCCCTCCCCTCTTCTATGAGGATGTTCGTCCACACATCCACCCACTCCTGTCCCCCCACCCTAGAATTCCACTATCCATGAATATAATAAAGCTATTTTTCTAGTCACAATATAACACTGGTTATTTTGAAATTTAAAGAGATATTTTTAAACAATGCATTGATTTATAATATCTAAATATTAGATATTTAATATCTGCATTTAGATATTTATGGTGCCAAGTCCTGCATGGCTGTGGAAGAGATTGCATGACAGAGTTTCCACCCCTGGAGCAGAGCCAACAGGGTGTGGGCGTTCATGAGTGTTGACAGTTGCTCCCTTAAGGCTTGTATATATAATATTGTACATATCTCCATGCTTCTCCTTCAGGAAATGCTAATCCTGTCAAAGTTAATGATTATATGAAAATTAGAAACAGTATGAGTACAGGAAGTAAAGATGTCCTCAGCAAAATGTTAAACACTATGACTTCCAGCACATCTCTTAAGGCTGTGGGGGAAAATACTGTAAAAACTTGAGTTCAAGACTATATAAGAATATATAACTTCTCAATTATGCAAAATATAAGAATGCAATATGAATTGGATCAGGGACTTTCCAGAACTAAAAAACAGAGGAAGCTGCATTAATAAGCCTGCTTATCAGAAAGATACTAAGGAAAGAGAAAGAGATTTAGGGAATGGTGATCTCAGGGAAAGATCCCACTGAGCTAAGTTTATTGTTTATGTTTACAAAAGTAGGCAGATTCCTGAGTTCAAGGTCAGTCTGGGATAGAGCCAGTATAGGTCTAGGTATAGTGGGAATGGTAATCTCAGGATTGGATCACACCCAGCTCAACTTATTGTTTGTGCTTACAAAGGGAGGCAGATCTTTGAGTACATTTGCTGTATATATATATATATATATATATATATACTTGCTATCTCTTTCTAAGAATCAAGGGGCTAAGGTCATAAAATGCTGATTTTGATTCATGGGTAATGACTGAATTGATATCTAAATAAAAGAATGGACTTTAGTCTCAAGAGCTGAGCTATCAACACAATTTTCTGGAGACCCAACTCAAACACAACACAGAGCTGTCAGCTTGTAGCCTTTTTTTTTTGACTTTTATTTGTTTCTTTTGCCACTTCCAGACACCCCTTTTTAAGGACTCCTTCTCCAATCATTAAGGAACTAGTGTTTATTTAAAAAAATGAGAAACTGAAAAGACTTTGTAGAAGTTTAATATATACAAATAATAATAACTTTAGTATGTAAATTTTTAATAGTTTCAAAATATGCACTTATGTAAGTAGCTCCCAAACCAATCAAGCACCTATAAATATATGAAAATATTTTAATAATTTGAACTACAATTTTAAAATATTTGATGAGATAGTAAATATTTGCTTACAAGAGTCATTCTGAAAAATATGTTAATAATAAATCTTGTAAGTAAATCTATTTTATGTGTATAGATGTTTGTGCATAGATATTTATGTAGCAGGTATATCCCTGATACTCATAGAGCTCAGAAGATGGCAACAGATACTCTGTCATCAGATGTTTATGTCATGGGGCTACAGGAAATATAACCTAGGTTCCTAGAAGAGTAGACAGTCCTCTTTCCCACTAAACAATAAAATTGCATACAATAACAATTATATATGTATCATTTTATATCATATATAGAAAATGGCTAATTCTCATCTGTTTCTACATTCAATCCATTGCAAGTGGGTAGTATTGGCTGAACTATTGAGGAAAGCTTGTTAACAAGGTTCAGTGGTTGGAAATATATTAACAGACTTGCCAGATAATTACCGAATTATTGTTTGATGCTATAAATACAACAAAACTCACACACACACACACACACACACACACACACAAACACTTGGGCTAAAAATGCTTCCCTGGAGAGTCTTAGACAAGCTAACAAACAAAATTCCGAAACAATTATGATAAAGTCTCTTTTCAAGTTGTTGATAAATGGAGTTTAAGAAATCCCCAAACAATATAGTTTGTCATTACTACTCTCCTTTCTCTCCCTTAAGTTGAAAGTAATTTTCTGATGTTGAGGATACTAAAGCACTTTAGAAACAAGACCTACAGAGTTGGAGCTGATTTGACTTAAGAGCCTTCTTAAGCACTCACTTCCCTAACACCAGATGTTTCCAATCAAGTTTACAGAGAAATGAATATTCCGCATATGTGATGTCAATGAAAATCAATGAAGTCCAGCATAACAGGGCAACACTAAAGGAGCCCTAATGATATTCAGATCTTGGAAGTAACCAAGAGATCTGTGATTGAACTTACAATATATTCAAAAGGAACGAAGTCATACCTGGCACTGGAAACCTTTGTCAAATACACAAGCCTAGTGAGGTCATGGATATTGGAGAGAAATTTCATAGTATTACTTTGGTACACCAGCATAATTCAGATCTGCATTTTAAACACTTATCATTTTATTCACAGATAAGTTTGGATCTCACCACCAATCTTGGTGTGTTTACTTTTCTGTTAGGGGGAACATTACAAAAAAAGAAGAACTAGTCAAAATTCAGAAAACGAAGGATTTCATGGTGTTCCAAACAGCAAGGGATGCAAATGCAAGACACATCCTACACGAAAGGCTAAGGCAATATCATGGAAGACAGGACAGAAAGACTGTAGATGTTTAGTAACCAGAAAATAAACTGTGAGGATGTCTTTAAGAAATTACAGAGATTTGTGAAATGTATCTTGGATATTCCAAGCTTCTGAGCTAATATCCACTTATCAATGAGTGCATATCATGTGTGTTCTTTTGTGATTGGGTTATCTTACTCAAGATAATATTTTCTAGTTCCATCCATTTGCCTAAGAATTACATGAATTCATTGCTTTTAATAGCTGAGTAGTATTCCATTGTAAATATACCACAGTCTCTGTATCCATTCCTCTGTTGAAAGACATCTGGATTCTTTCCAGCTTCTAGCTATTATAAATAAGGCTGCTATGAACATAGTGAAGCATGTATCCTTATTACATGCTGGAAAATCCTCTGGGTATATACCCAGGAGTGATAAAACAGGGTTCTCTGGTAGCATTATGTCCAATTTTCTGAGAAATAGCCAAGCTGATTTCCAGAGTGGTTGTACCAGCTTGCAATCCCACAAACAGTGGAGCAGTGTTCCTCTTTCTCTGCATTCTCACCAGCACCTGCTATCTCCTGAGTTTTTGATCTTAGCCATCCTCATTGGTGTGTGGTAAAATCTCAGGGTTGTTTTGATTTGCATTTCCATGATGACTAAGGGAACAAAGGATCTGAAGTGGTTTGCAGCACCATAAAAGGAACAATATGAACCAACCAGAACCCCCAGAGCTCCTAGGGACTAAACCATCAACCAAAGAGTATATATGGAGGGACCCATGGCTACAGATGCATATGCAGGAGAGGACGGCCTTGTTGGACATCAAAGGGAGGAAAGGCTCTTGGTCCTGAGAAGGCTAGATGCCCCAGTATAAGGGAATGCCATGACAGGAAAGCAGGAATGGGTAGATTGGTGAGCAGGGGAAGGCAGGATGTGTTAGGGGATTTTGGGGGGAGGGGACTAAGAAAGGGGACATTTGAAATGTAAATAAAGAATATATCTAATTAAAATGCAAATAAAGAAATTTCAGGGATGTTTCTCCTATGATATCACAACAATATTGGTTCACAAAGATGTTTTGAAGTATAACACCAGTGAACATGTTAACATGGAAGGGGGAACATCACAGGACCCCACCTATTAACAGATTACTGCAGGCAACTATGGAATGACAATTTGAGAGAAATAATGTTTCACATAGATGAGCCCTTTAAGTGTTTATACAATACTAGTGGTCAGATTTGAAACCATACTGAGAGGGAACAATAGAAGTGGTTTATGAGGGGTTGGAGAGAATAAAGAGGAAACAGTAATTATAGAATTTTAAAGTTAAAATTAATTAAAATATTTGTAGAAATGTGTATTGTGCAGATTTTTATGTTACCTTTTTTATATTTAGATATTGTAATACATTTTGACTGAGGCACTTTAGTTAATTGATTCCTTATCATTTAAATGTTAAGAGGAATGAAGTGCAGAGTTTTGTTCTTTCATATAGTATCAGTAATAAGGGCTGTATTCATAAGTAGCAGAAGCAAGTATGCTGGATGGCATTGTAATCAACATGTGGCATGTGATGTAGGAACGCATTTCAACACTCTCTCTGAGAAATATGAAGTAATCTAGAGTATGTCACTGGTCGCAGGTGGTAATTTCTCTAGGAAAGGTCTATGTCAGCATCTTTAAATTAGGAAAGGAGAAGCATCCGTTTTAGATATTGTTGAA
This sequence comes from Apodemus sylvaticus, assembly GCF_947179515.1. NCBI lineage: Eukaryota > Metazoa > Chordata > Mammalia > Rodentia > Muridae > Apodemus > Apodemus sylvaticus. The sequence goes on along the minus strand of NC_067486.1, from coordinate 14,464,064 downwards.
GGCTCATAAGTATAAAAATTCCATGCATCATGACTGAAATAATGGAAAGTTATTAAGAATTGTCATCAACTTAAATGAGCTGCCAGATGCACCTTACTCCTGAGTAAGCAAAAGAAAGGCAAGAGAGACTTGTAAAATCTGTCACAACTGTTTATGGTAATTTTCATTAAACAATGGGAGTCATCTAGTTTTCAATAAATGCACTTTTAGAAACATAGATTATTTTATCTGACTATTATTAAGCTCCATGTTACCTTGATAACATGTTTAGTTTTCTTTCTAAAATATAAACAAATGGAAATAATGGAAAATATATATTGCTAGAACAAGGTTTAGATAAGATATATCAAATACCTCTATATAACAAGAGAAATGAAATACAAGGTTTCTGTAAAACTGAATATCTAACCAGTTTCTGTATCTTTAGAAAAGAAAGGATAATAAGGAAACAGAGAGAAAGGAGGCAATGACTCTTTGAGGCTCCAATTCTCAAAGTTAATTGCAGATGTCATTTCAAATGCTTGCCTTTCTACAGATTATGGTTCCTCCTGTGGCCAAGAAACTATTTGCAATTGATAGCTTCTCGGAGAGGGAAAATCAGTTTTCTTTCTTTTTTTTTATTGATATATTTTTATTTACATTTCAAATGATTTCCCCTTTTCTGTGTCCCCACTCCCCGCAAGTCCCATAAGCCCTCTTTTCTTAAGGAAGAGACACTGGGTCTATCAACCACAATCCTGGGCTGGTCCAATGGAAGTGGTACAAAGAGAGAAGGATTCGTATCTAACAGTAAGTTTTTTCAAAATGGAATATTGGAAGCCACCATAGTAGACACATCCCAAAATATAGAGGGATATTTAAGCACCTAAGAGAATTTTAATTGAGATGTCTTATAATGGGAGGTAAACACTTCCCCTAGACACCATGGACTCTCATGCCAAATCTCCAATTCTAGTTAGAGATTACCTAGTTTTACTTTTTAATTATAGAAAAATCAAAGGCACCCAGACATTTTGGGATATTGTCATTGTTCTTCATTACACTACTTAAGAATATGATAATAAGATCCATTTGTTGAAACACTGTATTCTTAAGTATTATTCATGAAATATGAAGAAATCAAACTGTTCAAGGCGTTAAACTTGCATACATACTGTTTAAGTTTTGCTATGATAACACAAGGTCCTATGCTTGCTACTGAAGGAGGAAAGTAACCGTACTTGTATCCAGCTCTGAATACTGAGATAAAACAACAGGTGACAGGGTAAGATAGATCTACTGATACCATAGTTGCATTATCATTATTAGAGTAAACATTTACTTTTAGACTTAATAAAGGCCCACTTCAAAGGATATATCCCATGGCTAATACTCATACTTTGGGAAAATAGCTAGAGATGGCTAACACATTTTCCCTGGTGAAAAATTAATGACTACTATATAAAGAGAACCTCAGGTACTGAGTGGAAGCATCACCTGACAATAAAAAGCCAATGGTCAATAAGCTGAAGTAGGAATACAGTGTGGGATACAGTACAGAGAGAGGATTTCTGGGATAGAGTTAGTCATGGGAGAGATTTGCCCAGAACTCTGAAGCAGACATCCAATGAAACTGAGGGGCGATTACCAAGGATGTGGCAGGTCTTACATTATAATAAACTAGCAATTAAGTTATGAGTTCATCAGAGAATGAGCCAAAGCAATTGGCCTAGGCATTTATTCACATATAAGAAGTCCCAGAGTCATTATATCTGGGAAAAAATAGGCTGGGTAGATAGCAGCTGGCTACACTGCTATTATGCTAAATGAGCTTGATATTAAATAAAGCTCTAAGTTTCAATATAGTACATTTTATCCAGAATAAGTATGTTTATATTTGTAACAATCATAAATAAATATAGTATTAAACTGACAACTAAATTTTGGTATCCTCCATGCTATACTTCAAATAAATATGAGATCAATTCATATTACAAAACATTACTCCAGATGTAATAAATAATATTTAGATGCAATTTCAAGAGGCATGTTTTCTCGATGTGTTTTCTCGAGGAATTTTAGTTGAGCAAGGAATAACATCCAAAGACCAAGGTGTGTTTGATTCAACTGGAGGAGAGATACTTCTTTTATTCCAAGAGACATATGCAAGAAGATTTCTGAGTTCAAGGCCATCTTTGTATAGAACAAATTTCATATAAAGAAAATCTTAGGTCCAGGTGTGATGATAGCATATACTATTGATTCCAGCATTCAGGAAATGGATGCGTGGAGATTTCTGAGTTCTAGTCAATTGATTTCAGCCACTACAATGAAGTTCAGTTAGGTCTGCTCAGTCTGTTGTGTTCAGCTTCATCACTCAGTACAGTGAACGCAGTTCAGAGGAAGTTGAGTTCATGCATTTCAGAGGGGGTCAGCAGGGCCAGAAGATTATATTAGACCAGATTACTAGAGTTAGGTTGAGGGAAAGCAGAAGCTGAGAGAAGCTAGTTTGAATTAGTCAGTGTAGAGAGAAGTTTGATGCAGAACAGCTGAGTTGAACCAGCCAACCAGAATTTAGACAGAACAAGAAAGAGTGAGGTTAATCTGCAATAAGCCCCGGAGACAGCAATTACTTCTGGTGAACAAAAGTATTTGTTCCCAGAACTATATTTGCACCCAAAACCCTACTGTAATAAGATTAAGAAAACTTAGACTCCTCCATATATTTCATCAATTATTCCATAGGTACATATGCATATGCACACACACACACACACATATATATATAAAACTTTACATTGCCTTCCATGTTCAGACCTTGGTTTCCTATCTCTTTATCATAAAAGGTTTTCCAAATGTTCAATGTAATTTTTTAATTCACTATATGAGAGCATTTGTTTTTGCTCCTGTTAATACTAGTTATAAAAGTAAATAGTCTACTAATATCTCCTCTAGAACCTTCTGCATGTTATAAGCAACAAATGTTAAGTATATGGAAGAGCTTAGAGAGAGTGAAATAATTATGAAATGATCTTACTATATTATAATTTAATAAAACAAATATAGTTTTTAAAAGAATATATTTATTATAGACATAAATGATGTCAGTCCCTGCCTACCTGTCAGGAAAACTTATGACTACAAATTGTAAGCTAGTGAGCGGCAGCTGCAGTCCGCTTGACTCCATGGGGTGAAGACATGAGGTGACAAGAGTCAGGAGAAGGTTGGAAAAGAGAGCTGAGACCTAAGAAACTAATAGCAATGACCATTGACAGCTCTGACTGTCGTGGCTTCTCTGTATCTGGCTCTCAAATTGCAGGATCTCAAAACTTTCAGAGAGCAATAACTTGTGATTCATCTCTGATCTCCAAATCCCCTGATATTTCTTTGTTTTTCTGCAACACAGAAATATGAGAAACAACCTGTAAGAACGTAAGTTCTATGATAAACACAGGCACAATGAAATTACAAACTACAGCTACAAAAAAACATTATTCACCTAATGATAACATCTGAATGTCTTCTTTTACACTCCTATTTATGATTAATAACTGGATTTGGAAACAGGAAATAAACATTTTTGAACACATTGTGGCTTTTTATATGAAAACATTTGTATCCCACCTGTAAGCAAATAAATAAATATGAGATACAGATGGATTTAATTTGAGTATACACAAGCATATTCATGCATATACACAGATAAAAAGCAGTAATATTACATAGTGTTTTTCTGTTATCACTTACATTTTGTGATCATACAATGTGAGATCCACATACAGAGAGGCCACGATAGTCAGAGCTGTCAATGGTCATTTCTAATACACATTATCACTTCTAACCCTGCATTTCTTGTAGACATTTCAGTAGCAGCATCCCTGTTTGCTCACATGCTACAGTTCCGACTATTGGATGCTGAAGTTAAAGGCCAGCTGTTCAAATAAACAATCATAGTTGATAATGATGCAAAAGTTCCAGATCACTTTCGCTGAAACAATTATATGTGGTAATACCTTCTTGAAACATTATTCTGTCTTTTTGACTGTTACGTTTTTTTCATGATGTCACAGTTATTACTCAATACAATTGCACCTTGACTGAAGGCATTTTATAATTGAGGTTCTATTAAACTTGCATTCAACATTCCAGACTCATAAAGCAAAGCATTTTGAATTGAGAACAAAGACAGAAATAAAATTGGGTGTGTAAACTAACTGGGTAAAATTAGGTAACTTGTCTGTGGCAGGGAGCACAGCAAGTGAGAAGCAGGATGAAGAAGAGACTTTACGCCTCTAACTTAAGGTGTCAATCCGTAACACTAAAATGGCTCCTTTTATTTAAAAATAATTCAAAATGAGTATTTGCAAACAGCTTGTACATGCACAGAATATAGGATGACACTGTTTCTCAGCATTAACTTATATCCCTGTCACCCAAACTACAATCAAAACTGGTCTCTGGTGAAAAACTGGCATGACACATGCTTGTTCTACTGTGGCTTAGAAAACAATATTAGAACTGCTTAATATTGTGTAGTTATGTGAATACTAGAGGTTTTTTACTTACTACCTGCAATGTGTTTAATTCATAAAATATGTTTCACATCCGTATTAAGAAGGCTCTAAAATATTCATTGACAAAAGTTAATAGAAAACTTGTTATTTTTCATTAATTTATACATCCTGATCACAGCCACCTCTCTCTCCTCTCCTCCAAGTCCTACTTTAACAACCCTCACCTGAACCCTGACTTCTCACGAAAAAGAGGCTCCTCATGAGTACTCACCTGCAGAAAGATGTCTAGTCAGCATTCTCTGCCTAAGCACAGCCTCTCACACTGAGGTCAAACAAGGTAGCCCAGTTCAGGAAAGGGGCTACAGAGTCAGACAGCCTCTGCTCCAAATATTAGGGAACCCAAGTGAATAAGAAGCCACACATTTGCTACATATGTGTAGGGAACCTTGATCCAGCCCTTGCATGCTCTTTGGTTTGTTGTTAGTTGACTCTATTGGTCTGTTTGTGGTGTCTTCAACCCCCCCACTCCCTCTATCCTTCCCCTAACTCTTCCACAAGACTCCTCTATCTCCACTGACAGTTTAGCTGTGGGTTTCTCCATCTATTTCCATCAACTACTGGATGAAGCCTTTGTGAAGACAGTTATGCTACGCTCCTGTCTGCAAGCTTAACAGAATATTATTAACAGTGTCATGGCTTGGTTCTCTTATAGCATGTGTCTCAAGTTAGCCCAGTTACTGGTTGACAATTTCCTCAATCTCTGCTCCGTTTTTACTCTTGCACATATTGTCTCTTATAAATTGTAGAAGCTTAATTGTAGATTCTTATCGAATGATAAAATATATTTTGAAGAAAAAAATAAATTTTTATCTAATATATATAGCTTATATTTGACATCAATTGTGCTGTTGATATATTATACATTAAAAATGATAATTCATTAACATACATTCACACTAGTTGCTTTAGTTCTATGTATGAATATATAGAATTAAGGTATCTCTTCATTCCAGTCTACATTAATACAAGATACTTATGATAGAATCTCCCCTTGAAAGGGGGATTATTGAGGTTCCAGTCCTGAGGCCTCTGTCGGGAGGACTCAGATCTCTCCACTTCCGGATCCAGATCAGCCTGGGCAGCAACACCACATCTCCAGGTCCTGCAAGAGGCAAGAGGGGCTTCCGGGCGGCCAGCGGGGAGAAGTCGGTGTGCTCCGGTGAATCCAACGGGCCCCAGGAGGAACCTTCAGGTGCCTGCTTTGGGATATGAACAGCCTGGGCCACAGCACTCGGTCTCCAGGAAGTGCCGGAGACCTGGTGTGCACCCAGAGGCAGTCTGGGAGCTCAGAGCACAGCTTGCTCCTGTGGCACGGAGCTTAGGTTCCATTCCTGAGGCCTCTGGCAAGAGCACTCAGATCTCTTCGCTTCTGGATCCAGATCAGCCTGGGCGGCAACACCACATCTCCAGGTCCTGCAAGAGGCAAGAGGGGCTTCCGGGCAGCCAGCAGGGAGACATCGGTGTGCTCCAGTGAATCCAGCGGGCCCCAGCAGGAGCCTTCAGGTGCCAGCTTTGGGATCTGAACAGCCTGGGCCAGAGCACCCTGTCTCCAGGCAGTACAGGAGGTAAGCTGTGCACCAGAGGCCATCTGGGAAGAGGCAGCTTGCACTGGTAAGTCCAACATTGACAAGACCAACTAACACCAGTGAGAACTAGATGGCAAAAGGCAAACGCAGGAACGTCACTAACAGAAATCAAGGCAATATGGCAACATCTGAACCCAATTCTCCTTTACCAGCATGTCCTGGATACCCCATCACACCAGTAAAACAAGATTTGGATTTAAAATCACTGGTCATGATGCTGGTACAGGAACACATGAAGGACATACTTAAAGAAATTCAGGAGAAAATGGATCAAAAGTTAGAAGCCCTTGCAAGGGAAACACAAAAATCATTGAAAGAAATCCAGGAGAATACAAAAGCCAATAAGGAGGAAACGCAAAAAACACTTGAAGAAATACAGGAGAACTTTGGTCAACAGGCTGAGGTCATGAAAGAGGAAACACAAAAATCTCTTAAAGAATTACAGGAAAGCACAAACAAGCAAGTGAAGGAGCTAAGCAAAACCATCCAGGATCTAAAATCAGAAGTAGAAACAACTAAGAAAACTCAAAGGGAGACAACATTGGAAATAGAAAGCCTTGGGAAGAAATCAGGGGACATAGATGCAAATATCAATAACAGAATACAAGAGATAGAAGAAAGAATCTCAGATGCTGAAGATACCATAGAAACCATGGACTCAACAGTTAAAGAAAATGCAAAATGCAAAAAGCTTGTAACCCAAAATATCCAGGAAATCCAGGACACAACGAGAAGACCAAACCTAAGGATTATAGGCATAGATGAGAGTGAAGATTTACAACTTAAAGGGCCAGCAAATATCTTCAATAAAATTATGGAAGAAAACTTTCCTAACCTAAAGAGAGAGATGCCCATGAATATACAGGAAGCCTACAGAACTCCAAACAGACTGGACCAGAACAGAAATACTTCCTGTCACATAATAATCAAAACACCAAATGTTTTCTAAACAAAGAAAGAATATTAAAGGCAGTAAGAAAAAAAGGCCAAGTAACATATATAGGAAGACCTATCAGAATCACAGCAGACTTTTCACCTGAGACTATGAAGGCTAGAAGATCCTGGGCAGATCTCATGCAGACTCTAAGAGAACACAAATGCCAGCCAAAACTACTATATCCAGCAAAACTCTCAATCACCATAGATGGAGAAACTAAGATATTTCATGACAAAACCAAGTTTACCCAATATCTATCCACAAACCCAGCCATACAAAGGATAATAGGAGGAAAACACAAATACAAGGAGGGAAACTTCACCCTGGAAAAAGCAAGATAGTAACCTTTCATCAAACCCAAAAGAAGTTAACCAATCAAATTTAAAAAATAATGTCAAAAATGAGAGGAAGTAACAATCACTATTCCTTAGTATCTCTTAACATCAATGGACTCAATGCCCCAATAAAAAGACATAGACTAACTTACTAGATACGTAAACAGGACCCTACATTTTGCTGCTTACAGGAAACACACCTAAGGGTCAAAGACAAACACTACCTTAGAGTAAAAGTCTGGAAGACAATTTTACAAGCAAATGATCTCAGGAAACAAGCTGGAGTAGCCATTTTAATATCAGATAAAATTGACTTTCAACCCAAAGTCATCAAAAGAGACTCTGAGGGACACTTCTTGCTGGTCAAAGGAAAAATACAACAAGAACTCTCAATCCTGAACATCTATGCTCCAAATACAAGGGCACCATCTTTCATAAAAGAAACTTTATTAAAGCTCAAAGCACACATTGCACCTAACACAATAATTGTGGGTGACTTCAACACTGTACTTTCCTCAATGGACCGATCAGGAAAACAGAAACTAAACAGGGAGACAATGAAACTAATTGAAGCTTTGGACCAATTAGATTTAACAGATATATAGAGAACATTCTATCCTAAAGCAAAAGAATATACCTTTTTCTCAGTACCTCATGGTACCTTCTCCAAAATCGACCATATAATTGGTCACAAGACAGACCTCAACAAATATAAGAAGATCAAACTAATCCCATGCCTCCTATCAGATCACTATGGAGTAAAAGTGGTCTTCAATAGCAACAAAATCAACAGAAAACCCAAATACACGTGGAAACTGAACAATATTCTACTCAATGATACCTTGATCAAGGAAGAAATAAAGAAAGAAATTAAAGACTTTTTAGAACACAATGAAAATGAAGACACAGCATACCCAAATCTATGGGACACAATGAAAGCAGTGCTAAGAGGAAAACTCATAGCCCTGAGTGCCTCCAAAAAGAAAATGGAGAGAACATACATTACCAGCTTAATGACACACCTGAAAGCCCTGGAACAAAAAGAAGCTATTTCACCCAGGAGGAGAAGAAGGCAGGAAATCATCAAACTCAGGGCCGAAATCAATCAAGTAGAAACAAAGAGAACCATACAAAGAATCAACAAAACCAGGAGCTGGTTCTTTGAGAAAATCAACAAGATAGATAAACCCTTAGCCAGACTGACCAAAGGGCACAGAGAAAGTATCCAAATTAACAAACTTAGAAATGAAAAGGGAGTTTTAACAAAAGAAACTGAGGAAATGCAAAAAATCATCAGATCCTACTAAAAGAGCCTGTACTCAACACAACTGGGGAATCTGGAGGAAATGGACAATTTCCTTGACAGACACCAAATACCAAAATTAAATCAGGACCAAATAGATCATCTAAACAGTCCCATAACGCCTTAAGAAATAGAAGGAGTCATAGAAAGTCTTCCAACCAAAAAAAGCATAGGACCAGATGGTTTCAGTGCAGAATTCTATCAGACCTTCAAAGAAGAGTTAACACCAATACTCTTCAAACTATTCCACAAAATAGAAACAGAAGGAACACTACCCAATTCTTTCTACGAAGCCACAATTATGCTGATACCAAAACCACACAAAGATCCAACAAAGAAAGAGAACTTCAGACCAATTTCCCTTATGAACATCGATGCAAAAATACTCAATAAAATTCTTGTCAACCAAATCCAAGAACACATCAAAACAATCATCCACCATGATCAAGTAGGCTTTATCACGGGAATGCAGGGTTGGTTCAATATATGGAAATCCATCAATGCAATCCACTACATAAACAAACTCAAAGAAAAAAACCACATGGTCATTTCATTGGATGCTGAAAAAGCATTTGACAAAATTCAGCATCCTTTCATGCTTTAAGTCTTGGAAAGAACAGGAATTCAAGGCCCATACCCAAACATAGTAAAAGCAATATACAGCAAACCGGTAGCCAGCATCAAACTAAATGGAGAGAAACTTGAAGCAATCCCACTAAAATCAGGGACTAGACAGGGCTGCCCCCTTTCTCCTTATCTTTTCAATATTGTACTTGAGGTACTAGCTCGGGCAATTCGACAACATAAGGAGGTCAAAGGGATACAAATTGGAAAGGAAGAATTCAAACTATCATTATTTGCAGATGACATGATTGTCTACCTATGTGACCCAAAAACTCTACTAGAGAACTCCTACAGCTCATAAACAACTTCAGAAAAGTGGCAGGTTATAAAATCAACTCAAGCAAATCAGTAGCCTTCCTATACTCAAAGGATAAGCAGACTGAAAGAAATTAGGGAAATGACCCCCTTCACAATAGCCACAAACAGTTTAAAGTATCTTGGGGTGACTCTTACCAAACATGTGAAAGATCTGTATGACAAGAACTTCAAGACTCTGAAGAAGGAAATGGAAGAAGACCTCAAAAAATGGGAAAACCTCCCATGCTCATGGATCGGTAGAATCAATATAGTTAAAATGGCCATTTTGTCAAAAGCAATATACAGATTCAATGCAATACCTATCAAAATCCCAACTCAATTCTTCACAGAGTTAGAAAGAGCAATTATCAAATTCATCTGGAATAACAAAAAACCCAGGGTAGCTAAAACTATTCTCAGCAACCAAATAAAGTCTGGGGGAATCAGTATCCCTGACCTCGAGCCATACTACAGAGCAATAGTGTTAAAAACTGCACGGTATTGGTATAATGACCGGCAGGAGGATCAATGGAACAGGATTGAAGATCCAGAAATGAACCCACACATCTATGGACACTTGATCCTCCACATAGGGACTGAAAACATCCAATGGAAAAAAGATAGCCTTTTCAACAAATGGTGCTGGTTCAACTGGAAGTCAGCATGCAGAAGAATGCGAATTGATCCATCCTTGTCTCCTTGTACTAAGCTCAAATCCAAATGGATCAAGGACCTCCACATAAAGCCAGACACTCTGAAGCTAATAGAAAAGAAACTGGGGAAGACCCTTGAGGACATCGGTACAGGGAGAAAGTTTCTGAACAGAACACCTATAGCGTATGCTCTAAGATCAAGAATTGACAAATGGGACCTCATAAAATTACAAAGTTTCTGTAAGGCAAAGGACACCATCAAGAGGACAAACTGGCAACCAACAAATTGGGAAAAGATCTTCACCAATCCTACATCAGATAGAGGGCTAATATCCAATATATATAAAGAACTCAAGAAGTTAGACTCCAGAAAACCAAACAACCCTATTAAAAATGGGGTACAGAGTTAAACAAAGAATTCTCACCTGAAGAACTTCGGATGGCAGAGAAGCATCTTAAAAAATGCTCAACTTCATTAGTCATTAGGGAAATGCAAATCAAAACAATCCTGAGATTTCACCTTATACCAGTCAGAATGGCTATGATTAAAAATTCAGGAGACAGCAGGTGTTGGAGAGGGTATGAAGAAAGAGGAACACTCCTCCCCTGCTGGTGAGGTTGCAAATTGGTACAACTACTCTGGAAATCAGTCTGGAGATTCCTCTGAAAACTGGGCACCTCACTTCCAGAAGATCCTGCTATACCACTCCTGGGCATATACCCAGAGGATTCCCCACCATGTAATAAGGATAAATGCTCTACTATGTTCATAGCAGCCCTATTTATAATTGCCAGATGTTGGAAAGAACCCAGGTATCCCTCAACAGAAGAGTGTATGCAAAAAATGTGGTATATCTACACAATGGAGTACTATTCAGCCATTAGAAACAATGAATTCATGAAATTCTTAGGCAAATGTATGGAGCTACAGAACATCATACTAAGTGAGGTAACTCAGACTCAAAAGGTGAATCATGGTATACACTCACTAATAAGTGGATATTAACCTAGAAAACTGGAATACCCAAAACATAATCCACACATCAAATGAGGTACAAGAAGAAAGGAGGAGTGGCCCCTGGTTCTGGAAAGACTCAGTGAAGCAGTATTCCGAAAAACCAGAAAGGGGAAATGGGAAGGGGTGGGTGGGAGGACAGGGGGAGAGAAGGGGGCTTAGGGGACTTTCGGGGAGTGGGGGGCTAGAAAAGGGGAAATCATTTGAAATGTAAATAAAAATATATCCAATAAAAAAAGAAAGGGGGATTATTTAGTGTTTTATGGGTGAGTGTGGAAAAGATAAGTGTTAGTGGTATAGGGGAAAGGAAGAAAGGGAAAAGAGGTATGCAAAAATAAGACAGAAAGACAGAGATGACAAAGACAGAAGAGAGAATTTAAAATAAAAAGAAAGAACAAAACATGAAATTTAAAGAGAAAGAATAAGCTACAAAGATTTCTGCCTTATGTTGCCTACACTAAGAGTGAGGATAACTTTAGTAGTTGGAAGCTGAAGCCTCAAATAGTTCACCAACTTCAAATACCATTTCTCATTTTTTATAACAGCAATGCTAAAGAACATTTTTGTCCTGGAGAAGCATTGTCTACCCATTTTTCTACTCATGGATTTAAAGTAGCCCTGGAGTGTCATCATTTTGGTAAGCAAAGTGTTATAGTCTATTTACTTAATTAGATTTAATTATTTTCATTCACAATTCATAAAATATCTTCATGACTCAATAGAAAAATAGAGAAAAGAGGTAGTCTCGATAAATAACATTTCTCAAAAATCCATAGTCCTCTGAATTGTCAGTAGATGAATACCAACAGATCTTTTGCATTATTGAAGATGGCAAACAGCAAGCAACTTACACTTAACCTTCTGCAAAGCTAATTCACTGATTAGAAATTCAATGACTTCAGAGAGTTTGATATCTTCCAAGTATAGAGCCAAAGAATCACAGTCCATCTTTAGCTTCTGATAGCTCTGAATGTGTTTTACATGCATCTGTGACCATTTGATAAATCACTTGTCACATACAAACCCCATTTTCCAACAATCAGAAGGCTAAAAATTTCATCTGATACCAACTAAGATATATATAGTTGTGATTCCTCTACTATGTGTAATCTGTCTATATAGTGTGCCCAATAACATACTTTACTTTTTATTGGATATTTATTTACATTTCATATGTTGTCCCCTTTCCTGATCCACTGCCCTGGAAACCCCATATCCTATCCCCACTCCTCCTGCTTCTATGAGGTTGTTCCCCCACCCACCCACCCACCCTCTCCTACCTCCCAACCCTGGCATTCCCCTACACCGGAACATAGAGCCTTCACAGGACCAAGGGCCTCTTCTCCCATTGATGCCCAACAAGGCCCACCCTCTGCTATATAAGTGGCTGGAACCATGGGTCCCTTCATGTGTATTCTTTGGTTGATGGTTTAGTTCCTGGAATCTCTGGTTAGATGATATTGTTTTTCTTCCTATGAGGATGCAAACCACTTCAGCTCCTTCACTCCTTTCTCTAACTCCTCCACTGGGCCCCTATGCTCATTCCAGTGGTTGGCTGTGAGCATCTGCCTCTACATTTGCCAGGTTCTGGCAGAGTCTCTAAGGAGACAGCTCTATCAGGTTCCTATCCACATGTACTTCTTGGCATCCACAATAGTGTCTGCATTTGGTCACTGTATATGGAACGGATCCCCAGGTGGGGCAGTCTCTGGATGGCCTTTCCTTTAGTCTTTGCTCCACACTTTATCTCCATATTCCCTTCTGTATTTTGTTCCTCCTTCTAATTAGGACAGAAGGATCCAGCTTGGTCTTCCTTCTTCATGAGCTTCATGTCGTCTGTGAATCATAATTTTCAATTGCTTTAATCATTGGCTTTCTTGTTTGTTAATTTAATGATGTCATTATACTGGTGCCATGTCAAAATACTTAATTAAAGGTACCTAAAATTAGTGTGTCCAGGTTTTGACCAAACATGAGTATATATAGAATAAATTATATTTTATTACTATTGAAGTGTGTGCTGTGATTTTGTATCACATCAGTGAATTAGATATTTAAGAATATAAAATATATCCTGAATAGCTGAAATCTATTGTGGAATAATCTTTTCAGTAGAAGTGTCAATATCTATCATCTAATTCTTGTTCCTCACTTTTTACTTGCCTGGCTGTGCCATTTTACAATCCATTTGTCTATTTTATATTGCTATTATAAATATTTAGCAAGTCTACTTGATAATCAAGGAAATATGGAAGGTTCATAAGGGAAATCATAATGTATTTTAGAAATGAAAGGATAAACTTTTAGCCATGAAAATAGCCTAGAATAAAATATTCTCAGTTTACTCTTACAGAATGTAGAATATCACAGTAAACTGTTGTTTCTTGATTTTGAGATATCTTCCCCAAATATAATTTGATTTCTCAAGTGCCATTGATTTTAGAAAGTGTGAAAGCTATGAGGTTTGGGTCAAAGCATAAAGGTCCAGGAAAGCTATTTCCATTTCTCTCCTGGTAAGCATCCTCTGCTTCCAATCCATGCCATGTGAGAAAGATGCTGTTTCCTGATTCTGTTACGACAGACATAGGCTAGTCTTCTTTTTCTTAGGTTAATCTCTTGTGCACTGTGTAGAAACATCACCTGTCAATGCAGACCTCAATGCACAATAGAATAGACAGCTTTTCTGATCAGAGAGAGACCAATGTGGAAGAGTCAGGTGTGGGAGGATTTGGCTCCTAGAGGAAGAGTAAGCCAGGTGCATGAAACTGAGGAGAGGTAACTAGCCAGCCATTTGTAGACATTGCATCATATAAACTGGAAACTTCAGTTATGAAATAGTGGGAAATGCCTAGATGTAAGGACAAAGGCCATTTATTAATATAGTCCCAATGTCATTATAAAGTAACTGGAGCAGATGGAGAAAATCCCCAATAGTTATGCTGGGCCTCCAAAGTGTGAGCCCAAACAGCCCCTTCTTCACTTGTTTAGAATCCTTTATGTGCTTTTCATAGTAATAAGTTAATATACAGAATTTTGGCAACTGAGGAATGGGTTGTTTTTAGAGTTTATCAACATAAAGATATTTCTTATATCTTTAAACTGGTTTGTAAGGGAAACTCAGAAGAGTTTGGGGTTTAGGCAAGAGAAACTATATCATGGTCTTATTGGAGCATAATAGGCCATTGTTGTGAGAATTTAAGAATCAAGAATGCTGAGAGAAAGACTGTTGAAAGTTTATTTACAAGGTTTGAGAGGAAAGTGAAGTTGGTTCTAGAAGCCTTTAATGCTGAATTCTAAAGGAAAAATTATATCGGGTTTGTGTGAATATGAAAATTTATTTGAAAGAAGAGTATATCAGGAGTGTCTAAATGAAAAGAGCTTGTAGGATATTTTTTCAGGATATAAATAATTTAGAAAATGTTTTCCTAGGTTCAGGTAAACAGAACATCATCATGAACAAGAACAACAAATTTAATTTTTGCACAATATATATATTTGCATATATATATATATGATTATATCTTTCCCTATAACCAGTTACTTTCAGGTCTTTCCATCATCCTACCCATCCAACTTTGAGATTTGACTCTCTGTCCCTTACTAAAATGAAGGAAATCAAACCAAAGTAAAAATAATAATAACAAGGCAAAAAAATACCTAAAGCAAAGTAAAATGAAGAGCCCACAAAGACATGGAATCCTTTCTGTGTTGTCACACTCTTCCAGAGTATAATGTCTGCCCTAGAAATTGATTGACAACCAGAGAAAGTCCAAAAACCAGTTTTGGGCTTTGAGGGTTTTTTTCCCTTTCCTACTACACATCAATGGACATAACCATTTCATAATATTAATTCATTTAAATGGTTCTGTTCCTCTAGAAAACATTCACTAAATACACTATGCAATCCAGTGGTTGTGCTTACTTTCATAAATCCTGCACATATACATTTATAAGAATTCTGTTTGTAAAACTCAGAGGACCAAGATGCTTTTTCTAATGTCATGGAATATAAATCAGTGCTAAAAGTTAATGAACTATGATACTATGAAAAAAATCTGGAAAAATGCATACTGTTAATGAAAGGAGCCATTGTCAATATACACATGCTGTTTTCAAATCTACAACATTACGCAAATGACACAATATGTGAGACACTAGAAAGATTTATCACTTTGGGAATTCGTGAGGCAAAAAGAGGGATGATTAGATAAATAAGAGCATTCAAAGTGGAGTAATATAATTTTATAACTCTCCTAACTAAGTGCTAAAAATGCATTTTAAACCTATAGATATGGCTCACACTGTGGATAGTATAAAACCTTGTATGTGTACAAACATATATACATGCTATGTTTGCCAAACATGTATATGTATATATCATGAGAGTTAACTTATAAATTAGATATATCAAGTGATTAAATTAATTATTTAGGATAACAATGTAACCATGAATTTATATAGGGAATATATAAATATATATATATATTTATAACCATGAAAAATATAGGGAGATGAAATCATGAATTTCCCTCTTTCTCTATGTAATCTACTGTACTATATGTCTATGCTGAGGTTAATAAGTGATACTGTAAGCCAGGATTGTGAAGCTGCAGGTAAACAGAACTAGCACATGAAAAGTCATATCTCTATACATTTTTTTAAATGTACTCAATTCCAAAGTACTCTAGGAGATTTGTATGCCAACAATCTATTAATTTAGTTTAATTCATCAAAATATGTATGTGTTCATAAATAGCCATAAAACACACAAATGCAATCATTTTTGCCAGCAGAAAACTAAGTATAAATAAAACAAAATGCAAAACACTAAAGCAGAATCATGACTTGCTAGAATTAAAAAGCTGATATTTGATATTGCGCTGGATAGTTAAGCTGAAGAAAGCATACAGGTTAAGAGTTACAAACCCATTTAAATAACCTTTCAAAAAATAATTTTTATGTATAAAGGCTTAGAAGAAAATTGTAACAAAATGTTAATTATGGTTGGTTTTTAGGTCACACTGTGACAAAACTGTGAATGATCATCATACATTCTTTGGATGTAATTATAGCATGTCTGCCATAATCACAGGTTTCATATCTGCCTTCCCAAAGACTTTAAAATAAAATAAAAAAAAACAAGAAAAATGTTATACATGTGATGCGAGCATATAGATACTTTTCCTTCTTTATCTCTGAGTACACTACATTTATATTACACGAGACAATGCAGGTATAACACATGTTCATCATATGTTAATATCTTGTCACGTTATGTAAGAGCCTGCACATATTGAATCTGAAATTTGTAAGGTGATTTTCATCACAGATATAAAGAAATAATTGTAGATAGGGAAAATTTTAAAATCCAAGCAGAGTTAAATCACAATAAAGAACTAAGATTTCCCTTTATGTGTGAACAGTAGAAATGTCCAACTACAGGCAAATCACAAGTTGCAGCATTCTTACATGGGACAACTATAGGATTAAATAATAACCCTGTATAAAATTGTATTACTCAATTTTGTGAGGCAAAAGACAGATTTTATTTTCATTTAGGTTGTTAATTCTAACTGAGTTTCCTTTAATAATCGATCAAGTTCCCTCTCTTCTTATTCACTAAAAGAAATTAATCACTAGTAAAAATAAGAATTATGTGAGTCATGTCCATTTCATCCCTTTCCTCTTCTTCATGACATATTAACTTCTGTCGACAAAACTGTTCCAAAGATGGCTCCAAATTTGGTAGAGAAGGAGGAACAATTTTTAGGTGCTAGGAGTAATAGGCATAGTGACCCAGTCATGGCTGATTCGGAAAGTAAATTACACAACATTGTGTCTGGTAACAAGAAGTTTTCTACCTTCTCCCATCAAAGTATTCTGAAATTTCATAAGTTTGAGTAGTTGTCATATATTTTGCACTCTGTCTTCAATGCTGATGCATTGTTTTCATTCACTCCTGAATTCTATAGTTTATTTATTTTTCATTCTTCCACATTATTTTTATTGGATATTTTTTTTATTTCATTTCAAATGTTATCTCCATTCAAGGTTTCCCCTCCAGAAACCTCCTATCCAATCTGCCTTCCCCCTGCTTCTATAAGGGTACTCCGCCTCCCAGCCAACCACTCCTGCCTTCCTGCCCTGGCATTCCCCTACACTGGGGCCTTCAGCCTTCACAGGACCACTGGCCTCTCCACCCATCAATGCCTAGCAAAGCCATCCTCTGCCACATATGTGGCCGGAGATATGGATCGTTCCAAGTGTATTTTTTGGTTGGTGGTTTAGTTCCTGGGAGATCTGAGTAGTTTGTTTGGTTGATATTGTTGTTCTTCTTGTGGGGTTTCTAGCTCCTTCATGCCCTTCAGTCCTTTCTCTAACTCCTCCATTGGGGACTATGTACTCAGTCCAATGGTTGGCTGCAAGCATCAGCCTCTGTATTTGTCAGGCTCTGGCAGAGCTGTCAGGAGACAGTTATATAAGGCTCCTGTCAGCAAGCACTTTTCAGCATCTGCAATAGTGTCTGGGTTCAGTGACTGTATATGGGATATATTCCCAGGTGGGACAGTCTCTGGATGGCCTTTCCTTCAGTCTCTGTTCCACCCTTTGTCTCCTTATTTCCTCCCAAAAATATTTGTTCCCCCATCTAAGAAGAACTGATACATCTACAATTTGGTCTTTCTTCTTGAGCTTCATGTGGTCTTAAATTTTATCTTGGATATGCTAAGATTTTGAGCTAATATACAATTATCAGTGAGTGCATACCATATGAATTCTTTTGTAATTTGGTTGCCTCAATCAGGATGATAGTTTCTAGTTCTGTCTATTTGCCTAAGAATTTCATTAAGTCATTGTTTTTAATAGCTGAGTACTAAGTGAGGTAACATAGTCTCAAAAGATCAATCATGGTATGCACTCACTAATAAGTGGTTATTAACCTAGAAAACAGGGATACCCAAAGCATAATCCACACATCAAATGAGGTACAAGAAGAACAGAGGAGTGGCCCCTTGTTCTGGAAAGACTCAGTGTAGCAGTATCTGACAAAACCAGAACAGGGAAGTGAGAAGGGGTGGGTAGGAGAACAGGGAGAGGGAAGGGGGCTTATGTGACTTTCAGGGAGTGGGGGGCCAGAAAAGGGGAAATCATTTGAAATGTAAATAAAAATATATCAAATAAAAAATAGCTGAGTAGTACTTCATTGTGTATATGAACCAAATTTTCTGTATTCATTTCTCTGTTGAAGGACATCTGGGTTTTTTCCAGCTTCTGGCTATTTTAAATAAGGCTGCTATACACATAGTGGAGCATGTATCCTTGTTATATGTTGGAGAACCTTTTAGGTATATGCACAGGAATGGTATAGCTAGGATCTTAGTACTATATCCAATTCCCTGAGGAACTGCCAGACTGATTTCCAGAGTGGTTTTGCCAACATACAATCCCACCAGCAATGGAGGAGTGTTCGTTCCTCTTTACATTCTCACCAGCATCTGCTGTCACCTGAATTTTTGATCTTAGCCATTTCTGACTAGTATGAGATGGAATCTCTGGGTTGTTTAGATTTGCATTTCCCGAATGACTAAGGGTGCTGAATGTTTCTTTAGGTGCTTCTCAGTCATTAGATATTCTGCAACTGAGAATTCTTTGTTTAGCTCTGTATTTAATTTTTAATATGTTTATTTAATTCTCTGTACTCTTAACTTTTTGAGTTCTTTGCATATATTGGATATTAGCACTCTATTAGATGTAGGATTGGTAAAGATATGTTCCCTGTCTGTTGGTTGCCATGTTGTCATATTGACAGTGTCCTTTGCCTTACAGAAGCTTTCAATTTTATGAGGTCCCTTTTGTCTATTCTTGATCTTACAGCATAAGCCATTGGTATTCTGTTCAGGAAAATTTCCCCTATGCCCATGTGCTTGAGGTTGTTCCCCACTTTCTCTTCTATTAGTTTCAGAGCATCTGGTTTTATGTGGCAGTCCTGATTCCCTTAGAATTGAGCTTTATATAAGGAGATGGATTGTTGTTATTTTTCTACATGAAGGCCAACAGTTGATCCAGCATCATTTGTTGACTTTTTTCCATTGGATGGTTTTAGCTCCTTTGTCAAAGATCAAGTGATCATAGGTGTGTGGGTTCATTTCTGCATCTTCAATTCTATTCCACTGATCTACCTGCCTGTCACTGTACCAAAACCATGCTGTATTTATCACTATTGCTCTGTAATACAGCTAGAGGTCAGGGATGGTGATTTTCTCAGAAGTTCTTTTATTGCTAAGAATAGTTTCCACTTTCCTGGGTTTTTGTTAGTCCAAATGAATTTGCAAATTGCTCTTTCTAACTCTATGAAGAATCGGGTTGAAATGTTGATGGAGATTGCATTTAAACTGTAGATTGCTTTCTGCATGATGTCCATTTTTTACAATATTAATCCTGCCAATTCATCACAAAACAGGCCTTAACTGTTATTAATAGATTGAAATAATCTCCTGCATCTTATCAGATCACAACACAATAGAAAACCCACATACACATGGAAACTGAACAATGCTCTACTTAGTGATAACTTGGTTAAGGAAAAAATAAGAAAAGAAATCACAGACTTTTTAGAATTTAATGAAAATGAAGGTACAACATACTGAAATTTATAGGGTACAATGAAAGCAGTGCTATGAGGAAAGCTCATAGCTCTGAGTGCCTCCAAAAAAGAAGCTGGAGAGAGTATACACTAGCACCTTAACAACACACCTGAAAGCTTTAGAACAGAAAGAAGCTAATACACCCAAGAGAAGTAAAGGGCAGGAAATATCAAACTCAGGGCTGAAATCAACCAAGTAAAAACAAAAAGAACTATATAAAAAGTCAACAAAACCAGGAGCTGGTTCTTTGAGAAAATCAGCAAGATAGATAAACTCATAGCCAGACTATACCAGAGGGCTCAGAGACAGTATCCCAATTAACTTTTCATTTTCAGAAATGTAAAGGTAGACATAACAACAGAAACCTAGGAAATCCAAAAAAAAAAAAAAATCGTCAGATCCTACTACAAAAGCACTCAACAAAACTGAAAAATTTGGATGAAATAGGCAATTTTCTAGAGAGATACTAGGTACCAAACTTAAATCAGGATGAGATAAACCATCTAAACAGTCCCATAACTCCTAAAGGAATAGCAACAGTAATTAAAAGTCTCTGAAACAAACAAACAAAAACCCCAGGACTCTCTTCAGGCCTGTGCTACCATCAGTCAATTGAAGTGGAAACTTGATGGTTCTTTGGGAAGTCAGTTGTGTTGGATGGTGTTTTGTTGTGTGGTCAGTTGTGTTGGATGGTGTTTTGTTGTGTGGTCAGTTGTGTTGGATGGTGTTTTGTTGTGTGGTCAGTTGTGTTGGATGGTGTTTTGTTTTGTGGTCAGTTGTGTTGGATGGTGTTTTGCTGGGACAAACACTGGAAGGAACATTGTACTAAAGTGGACACAGGTGAAAAGCTAAGGCAGACCGTGAAGGTGCATCTTGCTGAAGCAGACACAGGTGAAAAGATGTTCTCTGAAGCAAGCAAGTAAAAGGACACATAATGAAGGATTCTTCACTAAGGATGTGTATATATTGGCCTTCCTTACGTTGCATAGTTGAGTTCCATTTGGCAGGACTCCATAGAGAGAAATGCACCAAAATCTTCTGGTGGCATGCTGTAGTTTTTTTCCACTTCTGCAGACTCAGGCTGATTGGCAAAGTGATAACAGCTGAGACAGACTCACGTGCTGAGGCAAGAAATGTGCTGAAGCAAGACCTATGGAAGACATGTGATGTCTGGAGGGAGTATTAAAAAGGATTTGAAGGAGAGTGAGCTTGGCTTGCTTGGATAGCTAAATGCTTCTTGCTCTTGCATCTTCACTGATCATTGCTTCATTTGAAAGAGGCCCTAGTCCCTCCTTCTAACTTGTGCCCACCATGCTGTGCCTGCCAGGTCGTGCCACCACTGCTGATTCATGTTTGCTGTGCCGGTAACTGGACTGCTGGTATATCCATGAAAAGGTGTGCGAGTGGATGGAGGGGCTGCTGCTGACCTGCAAACTGAACTGCCAATGTCCAGACCACACAGATGGGAACAGCTGCAAGAATCACTTCTACAAAGGCCCACTTCTCCCAATTTTTCTTTTCCTCTACCTCTGATGGGTGGTGGGCTAAAAGAGAGATTAAAGCATTTACAAACCACCATTAAAAGTAGACTTTGAAAATATCAAAGTAACAGACAATCATATGACACACATAGGTATATGTGGGCAAGAAAATCATACAGAATAAAATTAAATAAATTTGAACAAGATTATAAGATCAACATGACTTGAGCTTGTTCATTTAGGACTGAAAATTAAAGCTTATCTAAACACCAATTGACAATCCCTTAAATCCCAGTTACCTAAAAATCATATTTAAATTGTATATATTCATGCACGTCAGGATAATTTGTTACACAGTGAAGTATATAATGTGAATTGAAGGTAGTTCATATCCCTATTTCATCTATAACATTACTAAGTCTGGATTAACTTGAAATAATTATACATATTTATGAGGAATGGAATAACATTTTGACAAGAATATAAAATATGTACCAACTATTAAGTTCATGAACCTTTCATCATTATTATTATGACTTTTTGTATAAAATATTTGTGTACATATCCCCCAACTTGAATACCAATTCTGATCCTCATTTGGGGATACTGAATGTCAGTTTTATAATCTCATAAACAGAAAGTGAGCCCTCCTATGTATTTGTCATAAAAGCTTTGTCGGAAAAGGCTTATAGAAATTTAGCCTCTGGGACAGTGAAATGTGTCAGTGAGGAAAAGTACTTGCCGCCAAGCCCGAAGACCTGAGTTCAATCTGAGGAACCCCCACTATAGCGTGAGAGAAACAATCGACTCTAAGAAATTGTTGTGTGACGTCCTCGGAAGTGTGAAGGTATGCTGCAACTAACTCGGGCACACACACACACACACACACACACACAAACATATGTGGTGTGTATGCCTGTGTGTGTGTCCTTACACACATATACAAAAAAGTTAATTTATAATTATTTTTTTAAAAAATTACCCCTTAAGGGAAAATACTTTTAATATCATTTGATTGTTGTGATTCATCTCTATGGATGAAAACACTCCAGATTAATTTTGAAGACAGATGAGATTTGAGAAGCAGAATGAAGAAAATACTCTTTTTTTCTCATCTTGTAAAAGTCTCCTAAGTAAGATTTAATAAAACAACAGTAGCTTGCTAGTAAACATCAGGTTTCACCATCTCACCATAGAAATATACCCTGCAGGACTCAATATTTCAAAATGTCATTTGATACCTCTTCCAGCCATCAAGATTTCCCTGGTGTCTTTGATCCTGGCCACAACAATACTTAGCTTGTTCAGCCATGCCTATAATCATTCATTTGGTACTTTAGAAAATTAGTCGGCAATAAAGTTTCCAAATTAAGTTGCCCAAGCTAACTGTGCAAGGAACAATTAAACTATTATACTATTATCAATCTTTCCCTAGAGGAAGTGTCAAGTTATTAAGAAACTTATTCATATATATATATATATATATATATATATATATATATATATATGTGTGTGTGTGTGTGTGTGTGTGTGTGTGTGTGTGTGTGTCACAAACCACCACTTAATCTGTCTACTATTGAGAAGGAGAGGGCATGATCCTCAGCTAGAAGAGATCCTTGGTAGAGTTTGTGTTCTCTTTGTTTACTTTATTCCAGGAAAGTTCACAAGGCTCTTCAAGCAAATGCCAAGTCAGTCATAACTCTGAGTTGAAAATTAAGAAGTAAGGGTTCATAGGAGAATTAATATTGCTTTGAGTACCCACAGAGGTGTGGAGTCAAGGTGTAAGAAGTCACTGACTTCAATTTCACTGAAACTTTGCCCTCCATACTTAAGGGAACTAACTGGAAAAAAAAAAGACTAGCCTGTTTCAAAACTAACAAGGAGGGTGCACTGAAGATATCAGTATTTCCCACCTCTCCTTTCAGAATTTGAATAAATGCTAGAGCATCCTTTTCTGAGTATTAATGAGAAAAAATGAAATTTCATATAGTATATAGTTACGCATTAGTATTACTTTATATCAGAGTTTTATGTATGTTATAAACACAAATGCAGTTAATGACTGTGAAGTTGATATCAGTATGTTGTGAGAGAAAATAATGAAAAGCTAATTCATAATGAAATCAATTAATTTCACATTCATTTTTAATAAAACTAATCTCAGTTTTAATTGTAAATTTGTTGTCACAGATTTTCATATATATATATATATATATATGTATATACATATATATATATATATATATATATACATATATATACTATTCTTTATAACTTTCCAAAAGACTGTCCCATTCAATTGGAGAAAAATGTTTTTGTAATTAGTAAGAATCTAGCTAAGGTTCATCTTTAGTTTACATTGACAGCATGAAATGCTTACTTTTATCTTAACTTTAAAACATAGATAACACGAAAGAATGGATAGTGTACATTGTTGCCTTCCAACAGCTCCAGACATGTTTAATATGATTCCAAAGTGACAGATCCAAGATTTCTACATACACTTATTCTAAGTATTAGGGAAAAAATAGTCCAGAAATGGTACGGTAATAAGCAATGGAAAATCACTTACAGAAGCAATCAGAGCAGTGTTAAGTCCTTCCAAAAAAAAAGTAATGTTTCCAGAGTTCTGGAAATTCACCAATTGTTTACAGCAGTCTACGTACTATACATTTTAAAATCAGAAAGAACAGTGAGGCTTGTATAATTTATAATTCTTAGGTTCTAATCCTCTCTCCTATACTGCCTTCATTGGACAGCTTTGAATACATAGCAGCTGTGAACTAGAACAGCATAAATTTATGGAGGCAGAACAGATTTGCAATTCCTCGCAAACTCCATCCCTACATCACTAGCTCTTGGACATGCCTGGTGGCTTCCTATATTGAAGAACTTTGAAGGTTTTCTCCTTGAAACAATGTTATATATATATATATATATTTGCTTATACTTAATTATATCCCCATCTTTTTCCTTCCCACATTGTGCCTGGAAATCTAAATGAGGACTCCACTGGCTTCATTATTTGTTTGAGGTTTAAACCATTCAATATAACTATATCATGAAATGTAAGCATCCTTAAACCTGCCTTATTTCTTTACAATAAAAAAGCATCTTTTATTTTCCATTAAACTAGTTTTCATTAAATTGAAAGGTCAAATGATTCCCATGAAGAAGGAAAAAGAGGGTCCTAATCCTGGAAAGGCTTGGTCCAGCATTGTAGGGGAGTACCAGGACAGAGAAAAGGGAGGGGGAAAGATAGGAGAATGGATGGAGAGAAGAGGACTTATAGGACATATGGTGAGAGGAGAACTGGGAAAGGGGAAAGCTTTTGGATTGTAAACAAACAATATAGAAAAAAATATATATATATATATGTATATATATATATATATATATATATTAAAAAAATAAAGAAAAAAAAAGAAAGGACAACCCAGCTATACTCTCTAAGCCTCAATATGCAAACCAGCAAATTCTTGCATCCTTCAGGTGAATGCATTTAGAATAACTTCTCTTGGCACATGAAGCAAAATTTGGGTGTGTCTATACAGTCTTAACAGGAAAGAAAATAAATAAATAAAGTGAATAGTATGCCTAGGTGGGGTCTACCATAATGAGCGCTCTTCTCTAGTTTGGTGATTTGGCTGTTGACTGCAGATAAGCATGTACTTATAGCAATTACATGCAGAGTAGCCTACAGCTTGAGATGTGCATCATTTGCTGAATTAAATGTTCTAAATTAGAAGTTTCAGTAATTGAGAGTCTGTGGTAATATTATAATATTTAGATCTTCATTTAATGGCCCTATACTGTGTGTTTTACCTCTCTGGTGTACCTTAGAATGGCCTGAATATCTATCTATACTCTAGTGAAAGACATCAAAGACTTTAGGTTCAGTATAGAGACACTATGTGATATACAAACTTGGTGAATCATCACTCATGGAAAAACAATATTAGAACTATAAAAACTGTCATTATCTAAAAATTTGAGTGACTATGTTCTGTGCTCTTAAGGGATGGTAGTTTCCAAGATTCTACACATTGCCTATGGCATTTTTCTTATCTATGTCAAAACAAAGTTCATGAACTTCATGACTAAGTGACAAATACCCTTGGTCGGGCTGTGAACTGCCACTTAAACCCTATCAAACCTTCATTTTCCTGGGCAAGTCTCTAAATATATCAATACTTGCTTGAGGCTCTCTGGAAGAAGACATTTAGAAAGTCAACAGTGTAGAGTATCAACTCTTTAAAATATATCAAGTATCCACATAACCAGAAAGAAGACATTATAGGAAGAATAGAAATAGGAAAAAAAAGTTAAACAATGATGCAATTTGACAACTAGGAAATCCAGAAGAGTGTTATCACCTATAAAAAGAGATTATAATAAATTATAGCATTTGTTAAAATAAAATAGTTGTTAACCTTCATGACTGTAAGATGGGCATTTACTATTACAGTAACCTTAAAAAAAACAACATAAAACACAGAAACCTCTATCCTGTTCATTGTTCCCTGTGGTGACTGTCCATGTATGGCCAATAATCACCCTAGTGGGAATGGTTAACCTTTTATAATAGACTGTAATTGAATTAATACTCTGGACTTTACAAGTGGCTTTGACAAAATGAAACTCCACAGATTAACCTCAATGCTGCCATCTCCCAGTTAAATAGTAAATATGGTTGGTGTTAACTATAATAGGATCTTTAAGACATGAGACATCCAGTGTAAGTCCATGAGATTATCACTAAATTTGTTTTTCCTAATAATTCAATTATACCCATTTCTAATTTGAAAATAATAAAAGAAAGGGAGTTACAATTGATTTTCTTGTAAACTTACTGTTGTGATTCCTTTCTCTGGTCATAAAATTATTCAAATTACCACTCTAACTCATAAAAGATAAGGACATTCTGACTATATCTGAAAAGTGTGGTCTGATCATTTATTGTTTCAATAGCTTTCTATGTATACTTTTCTCGTGTACCAGGGGAACTGCATCCATCTTTGTTATTGCCCATGGGGTACTTTAAGGACCTTGAAATCAATCACAGTCCTTGAAGACAAGAATTGATTGCCTCTAACTCTTTTCAATAATGCAAATATGAAAATACATTCAAGAAATTCTCTCCCTGGAAGACTCATTTGACAAGGTCATTTAGAGCATTTGGATAGTCATCAATGAAGGTTGTTTGAAGAAGTCATTGCTTCATACATGGTTCACTTTCTTACCACAACATCTACAATGTCAAAATATCACTTTTTGGGGGGAGGGGTCTGAGTAGGAAATGATACTCAATTAAAAATTTTGCTTAGAGTAATTTACATTTCTTTGCCACAAAGCCTCTTCTAACAAAAGTGTCTAGAATGTGTCCAAATGTCTGTTAGAAACCGACTCTTCCATTTCTGCCTTTGCTACTGATTTTAATATGGGTTACATAATAACAGACCCTCCATTCTCCCTATTGTTCATTTTCCAGACTTGTTTCCAGACTCTTGATATTTGTACTTGTACTTCTTAGGTGAAATGAGATTTGTCTTCCTATTGTAAAGTCTGTTTTCAAACCAACAGAACACAAAATCCTTCTGAAACCCAAATTGACTTTACTTGAAAAACAGGCTTTCTAAAACTGGCCAACCATAATGGCATTAAAAATTTGTAACATTGTGTTTATGCCAAATGTCTAATTGGGAAACTTCTCTTTTTGTAAAGCTTTGCTGCTTGCAAAAGTCTTGAAGGACCTATAAGAATTCTACTGCTACATCTTAGCCTCTGCTCTTTTCATACTCCAGTACAGAGCAAGTCAGTCTGCTGTAACAAACGTTTTCCTTAAAATCCTGTTGTCTTGGAGAGTGTTGGAATCTCAATTCTAACACTACAATGGTACTACAACAGTAGTGGTAATTCTTATTATACCAGAAACTCATTTGTATTCTTCCTAATATTCCTAATTGTAGAATCTTTGCAATCTTGTTTTTTTGGGTTTTTTTTTTGTTTTTTTTGTTTTTGTTTTTGTTTTTGTTTTTCTCTGAAGAGCCTGGATTACCAGGAAGGTTCTTAATAACCTATGTACCTTGAACTGGTGCAATCTGCCTGTAGAGCAGAAATTGCTTATCATATCCTTAGATTTTTGTGGAAAGAGAAGGTTTAACTGAATCTGAGACTGTTCTTATTCCAGTTGCAGACTGTTTTTCATGAAAACAGCACTGCATCCCCTCAGAACAGCTATCGGAAATTCTCCAAAACTTGGAAAGAAAATGGCATATCTTATAGACAGAAGAGTACATGAATCATCACATCTTTACATATCTCTTGGTGCACAGACAATATGACCCTTCTTTACAATCCATAGGCTGTGTGAACAGAAACTTCAGAATAATAAATGGAGGAACACTTCTGGAGTCTCTGTCCTTGTCATCCTTGTTATAGATTATGAGCCCAGCTATGAAATTCCTGATTTTCACTCTTTACTGAAACATTTGTGATAAAGGTGATGTCAGTGGTCTTTGTAAAACCCTTGCTAGATTCCTTAGCTAAAAAAAGAAAAAAGAAAAGAAAAAAGAAAAAAAGGAAGAGAGAATGAAAGAATGAAAGAATGGGAGGACAAAAGGACAAAAGAACCAAAGAACATGGCATTAAAAATCCTGTAAAAACTTTCATGGCACCATGGGCCAAGCTGTAAGCCTGTTTTATCATGCTTATGACCGCAATTATTTTTCTCTCGTATGAGAAATCTGCCTATTCACAGCCTCCAGAATTATAGATAAAGTCATTCATGTCTAGATGAGCACAAAGTGTCTCCCTTCCTAACTCGATACAGACTGCTGAGCATTGAAAACGATGTTGGACCAAGGAATTGTTTTGGGTTAACGTTTTTTACTAACTGTGATGCATCCTATTCCACTACTTGCCTTCCCTGTTCAGTCTGATGAACTTTTAGCTTATTCTAAATAAAAATTTTGAATAATATCACCCAACATTTCAATAAATATTATAGAACGTCAGACACTCTTTTATCCTATAAAAAAAAAACTTGACATAGACCAGAATATTTAGATTAAGTTGTCTAAATGAGATATAAAATGTTAATTAAGAAATGAAATGAAAATATTGCTAGTGAGAGTTATGTAACTCTGTGTGTGAATCTGTGTGTGTGTGAATCTCTCTCTTGGTTTCTCTCTCTCTCTCTCTCTCTCTCTCTCTCTCTCTCTCTCTCTCTCTCTCTCTCTCTCTCTGTGTGTGTGTGTGTGTGTGTGTGTATGTTTGAAACTACAATTGCACACAGAGGTCAGAGAAGAACCATATTTCCATATTCAGGAAGGGAGCCGACCTGATTTTTAATCCAGAATCTCTCCTTGGCCAGGAACTTGCAAAATGCAAAACGACTAGGTCAGTGTACTCTAGGATCTGTATGTATCCACCAAACAAGAGAAGGAGAATTACCATGCACTACTTTGCCCTTATGTTCTGTTCTTGTTGTTCTCTGTTTTGTCATTTCTATACTGTGAATTCTAGGAGCTGCAATACAGGTCTGAATTCGTACAAGGCAAGACCATTACTACTATGCTATAGCCATTTTCTCTTTCAATTTTTAGTAACACTCACTGTTACAAAATTTTGAATCTTCAAGACCAAGAACTTTCACTTATATTTATGAATTAACATAGTTTATAATTTAAATTTGAAGAACGTTAGAAGTCTGTTAGATGGAATCTTTTATCCTTATAATTTCCCTTCATGACAAACTACATACTTAGCAACTTGTAATTTTATTTAAAATTTTTGTTATCATATAACTTAATATACATGCATTAATATATAATATACATATGTAAAATTTATGCAAGAGAAATGTCAGCTTTACTGGGTAACGTTAGATTTAAGTGAAAATTCTGTGGTTCATTTACATGTACATTGATTTGCATACTTCTTGCACAAACAAATCAAAACAGCACTATGCATAACTTTAGAAATGTATATGTGCATATTCTAAAGGAAGAGAAGACAACTGTGTCCTACTACACATCTGTGTCTGTTTGCCATTCCTTATCAAATAAAATTCAATAAAAAAACCTTCATTCTTCTTTGTACTGAAGCTTGATTAAGCATCTCATTTTTTAACATATCTAGATGAAACCACAGGTTATTTTATGAAGGTCACCTAAATTAGACTAAGCAAATTAAATTAATTGACAAAGGTTGCCTGGGTATTTCTGTATGATTAAGAACTCCATTGTAATTATCTATATTGAGATTATGATTATGAACTAGACATTGACCCTTTGTTAGATTAAGTGATCAATTTAGGCAATCATAGCTAACATAATTTCAAGCCACCCAGTTATCTCCTGCAATTACTTCACAGGTCAAGGTTACTAACCTTAGAACAACCAACAATAAGGACTAACTACTTCAAAGCCTCCTTCTGAAGAGAAGAACATTATTTTTAAGTTTTGTAAGAACACTAAGAAAGACACTTATTAAGCTTTTGCCACTTGACTAACATTACAGTTTTAAGATGAATTGAAGTATATGTCATCTTAATTTTCCAATTTGGTAATTATTGAAAATACTTTCCTTTGTTATGGAGAAGCAGGTTATGGCTATATTAATTTTCATAAATCGAAGAATATACTTGTTAGTTTTGTTATTATTTGTGGTAAATTAAATTCTTTAAATTCTTCACAGGTATAATATTTTTATTGTTTATTTGTGAATTTCACAGCATGCATGCTAATCCCATAGTCTTCCATGGCCAGCCCCTGAACCCTTGTGACAACTTCCAGCAGAAAGACATGTTCATTTTGAGCTGCCCATATACTCAATGGAGCCTGGTCAAACTCCTTGTTGTCAGCCACTTACAGAAAATTGAAATCTTCCCCACTCATGCCCCTTCCAGAAGCCATAAGTTGTACAGTCATATTCTCATATTACTAAAATGATACAACTTGGACACAAACATTGAAAGTCTAAAGAGTAGACATGAAACGTTTTTGGAACTAATGGTACCAAGTTTTTGTTAGCAAGATATGTGTGGTTTTATGTGTATGTTTATTATTTCAAAACAGAAAAGTCTTGTTTGACAATTGCTATGGACTAAATGTGAACACCTGTCGAAGTCCATAGATTAATTACTTGTAGCTGATATGATCACATTTGAATAATGACTTTGAGAGGTACTTATAAGAATAGATAATTTCAGGTGAGTAGAATCCTTAGGATAAGATATCTCAAACCACGATCAGAATGAGTAATGCTTATCTCTCCATCTATTTTTCTAACACCAATATTCACAGACACTTCACAGTGTATACTGAAATATTCAAATCCTGAAATGACATTTCTTTAGGTAAAAATGGGCTTATTTCCCATGATATGTGACAAGAACCACCTAGAAAGTACTCAGAAACAATTTCTTTGAACTGTACTTTCACCCTAAAGCAGTAAATCTCTTTTTTATTGAGAATAGGGTTTCAAGTAACTGACAGGCTACTATTGATCCAAGGCTGAAAATTCATTTATGATTGGAAAAACATCAACATCCTTCATTTTATGAACGTAACAGAGTGCAAATAAGAAGTGACTTTTTGTGCTCTAATCATAGTATTGGATTGAGTTCATGCCCAACACAATAGATAATATGCATTGAATATTTACTGTATTTCTTATCCTGTTTAAAATCTGAATATATATTATATATATATATATATCATCCAAGTAGTGTAATGTCAGTGACAATTATACTGCCTTTAAATTTTACTGATAGAAAAGCCATGTAACAAAGAATTTATAAAATATTATCCAAATATGTTTCCATAATATCTAGAGGCAAAATTTATCATCAAATGATATCAGTGTCGTTAACCAAAATACTAATTATGCTTTTTAGGGATCTAGAAGAACAAGAAATGACAAATTAGAGCTTTATGGATTTTTTTAAAACTTATAATACTTTCAAAAATTTGGTGTTACATAGTTTATTATAAAATTTTGTAACATATCTTGGAAAAATCTTAAATGTCATATGGAATCCATAAATAAATACCTACGAACATTATGATAGGCCCTGTCCTAGTTGGCTTTAAATGTTAACTCAACCCAGCATGGACTCATCTAAGCAAGTAGTCTTGTTTTATTTTTTTTTAAATAAAACCATATAATTGGTATTTTTCAAACTTTTAAGTTCAAACAATAACAACAAAATCTCCCACAGAACAAAACAGGCAATCCTGATGTTCTGTAAGGGTGAGTGTTTTCCTGCATAAAAAACACAAAGGACTAAAGAGAGGAAAATAAGTCCTAGAGATCTGCAGAATGAGAGCTCAGTAATCATCATATCTGTTGGAGAATCTACAGGTAAACCATACAGATAGCAAAGGCTTTGCAGGGATAACTCTGATCCCATTCCTTCCATAAAAAATGTACATCCTCATATTGCAATATATTGCCAGAAATGGTGTTGGTGGAATCCTCTGCAATCACTTTATCTTCATTAAGGCCAGGACATTTAAATTATATAGTATGCATGGTTTGGGTAGGTCTTAGGATCCCCAGGAAGAACTCAGAGGTTTATCTCATAAAAGTCATGATACACAGCCACATGTACTGTAAGATCATGCATGTAACTGTGCATTGGTATCCAGAAAACACTTCCTAACAGCTCTACAGCCCTCCACTAATTCTAGGTTTTGTGGTCTCTTAATCTGTTCCCAAGCCTTCGAAAACAGGTATGATTATATATGAGTGTGTGTGTGTGTGTGTGTGTGTGTGTGTGTGTGTGTGTGTGTTTCCCAGTTAGGGGTCACACACTCCACAGACTGTGAAATATATATTTTTCTACTTATATCTACCCATACTCATTAAAAGATAGTGATTCATAGACATAAGCTCAATCAAATACTCTAACACCAAAATAAAGAGGAAATTTTGAACTGTTCATTTAAAACTTTTCCAGAATAGTTTTAACCTCTCAAGAGGGAAAACCTTCAACCTTGCAGATTAAAACAACCTGCCAATCCTGGCAGTACCACGGATTGGAGAAATTATGTAAATATTGCTTTCAGGAGCCCTAAGCAAAGCATATTTTATTTACACTGCCACTGAGAACTTTTGCTGTCCTATCTTAGCTTGCAAACAAACCTAGCTAATTTTTATGTAGCAAATGGAAGACATGAGGCAATATTAATGCCACGAATTATGCAATGAGATTTCCAAGCTTTTCTCAGACTTGCTGTGGTGTGCTTACAGATGGGAATCTAGCATGGCTGCCCTCTGAGAGGTCCAACAAGCAGCTGAGTGAGACAGGTGCAGATAGAGCCAACCATGGACAGAAGTCAGGGACACTTGTGGTTGAATTAGGAAAAAGCTGGTAGAAGCTAAGGAGAAGGCAGTTCTCATAGGAAGACCAGCAGTCTCAATTAACCTGGACCCTCTAGATCTCTCAGACACTGAGCAACCAATCAGTCGGTATATCATAGAACTTTGTAAGATTACAAAGTTCTAATATTTGCCAGAAAACTTTAGGTTTACGCTTTTGCCTAATTTCAGAAGAAATTAAAATACCAACTGCAACTGTTCATATAATTAAAAAGAAAAATATTTAGATAAATAAAAGCATTTCATTTTTGTATGAAAGAATAAATACCAAAAAGTGGCATCTCTAATATGTCTGAGATTTTGTTGCCGTGAATGAGATCTTACTAATGACCTCTCCTTTTGCATAAAGCAATTAGAAATGTAATTAAAATTTTATCAAATAAATGTTGAGTGCAAGCAAAAAAATCTGCTGTTCTGTTCACTTATAAACCGGTGAGCTATCAAAGACTAAATGACAAAATAAGATCAGATATTGCTGCATAATAACTGTTTATTAATATACTGACTTATGTAAAAACAAATTTTCTTTTCCTAAGATATTTTCTAACTAGAAAGATTTACCTTTTAATTATTCTGTTTCTTTTTATATATCACAAATATTAAAATTTAGTGTAGATAAATTTATAAATACTGTGCTGTTCAAAAATTCGAAGAAGCTGAATATGTGCAAGGAAGTCTCTTTAATCTTCAGTAGTCCCCTCAGTGACCTATTTGTATTGAAACACCAAACTCCATACCAAAGAAACAAATCTTAATGGGACAGGATTTTTCCTGTCTAATCACACTAAAATATTAGGGCAGCAAGAGTCCTTTGATTGGACAGGGAAAAGGGAGGCAGAGCTAAGAGTTACAGGGATAGAGAACAGCTCAGGGAGAGGGAGAGAGGCCAAGATGGAAGAGGAAGAACAGGAAGAGGAACCTGAGATAGTGAGGCTTTAATTACCAACAGGTATTTATGATATTAAAGGATTGAATAATTGGGATATTTGTCTAATCTAAGCAGGTAGTTTTTATTGTTATCAGTTAGTTCTGAAATTATTGTATTGGCATCTTGTGAATTGAGAATTTATTGATATATAAATCTGTTTGGTTAATTATAAGCTTCTAGAGTTTTTTTCCTACCGGGTTGATGTGTGTTGTGATGGCTGACCATGGGGTGTATGGTCGTTGTAGGGATGGGGATGATGTGGAGGGGCTAGCAAGAGAGTTGTGAGCAGTAGGAGCCCTGGAAGCCTGTCAGTCCAGCCCCACCTGAGATTTGGCGGGAAGAGAGCAGCTTGAGTGAGGAGAGTTGGGGGATTCTTTTTTAATATTTCCCACAACATGTTAACCTGGTATAAACTGATTGCTCGCTAAGAACTCGTGCCAATGTAACTGTTATGAATTATAATGTAAATACTTTTTGGAGATAGACATTTGCCAAGGCAGTCAGGACCTACAGGTTGAAATCCACAGTTCTAGATTAACATAATATTCCTTCAGTATTCACAGTATTCCAAAGGAGAGAACAGCATGAAAAAAAGATTCAAACAAATATTCAAAGTCTGGGTTTGACTCCTAGCTCCTTCCCAGGCGCTAAGGTCTTACCAGCAAACCCCCTGAATCAGCCACAAGCACAATTACAGCTCTCCATTCTGAGACAAGTCCCACCCTGGTGCTAACCTTGTATTTGAAAGTGGTTGACTATTATTTTTATTTTGAACAAAATTGAAAATTAGAATATTAAAGGAGAGTGATCCAAATGTGATTACTTGCACTGATTTTATGAAAATTTCGCAAATCAGGATTTAAGAAAAAACCTGAGGTCTCCCAAACATAAATTGTGTGAAATATATCATCTTAAGGTCAATTTTCTTGAATTTATTTCTATCAGTTTTTTAAGCGAAGAGAAGGAAAACAATAAATCAGTTCTGTGTGAAAGACACATGAAGAAAGTAAAAGAAAGTTAGAAAAATAACTTGAATAAAAGGAAACTTCCTATTCAGAACCCACGTTCCAGGGAATGATGGATTTCAAAGGAGAGCAAGTAGCTGCAGCTAAGACTTTAGTGCAGATGCAGGAAACACCCATAATTCAATTGGGGTCTCCCTGTCATTAAAATTTTGTCTCAAGTTAGAGCAAAGGCATGTGGGTCCTGCAGTAAGGTACTAATTTAGTTTTCAGTGGAAGCAGAGATGGAAAAAAAATATGCTTTTGACAGGGAGAGAACAAATTGCTGTAAACATTTGTGCTACATTAAATTTGAAACAGCTTTAAAATAAAATAAAGGATTAACAAGCCAGATAAAAATGTACATCGGAATTGGAATAACTATGCAATTAATTTAAAATAAGATTTTTCTTGCTTTTTTGAATACTAAACTGAAAAATAAAAGCCATATTTTAAGCTTTACCCTATAATATTGACATACACACAAATATAATAGTAAACAGTAAACTACTTAATCAAAATGTCCATCATCTTCTTAGTTATATAGATGTGTGTGTATAGTGTGTGTGTGTGTGTGCACATATTCTCTTGGTATACATATATGCCATATGCATGTGTTTATGTTCACATGTTAATGTGTTTCTATGCATTTGTGTGTATGTGCATGCTAAGGAAACTTCAAGTATTGACTCTGCAAACTTCAGCAAGGCACAGTTTTAACATTAGTAATCATTTTATTGTACATTTCATCCATAGCACACACTTTCAAATTAAGACTTACCTTCCAGAACAACATCTGACCTTTTTTTCCATTTCACCAGCATCAGGCAGTGGCTGCTATGCAATCTACTTCAATCATTTCACCTTTTTAGATTCCACATATAGGAGGGATCATGAAGTATTTGTTTTCCTGTGTCTGGCATATTTCATTTAGCCTTGTATTTTCTAGGCTTATGAAAGTTATCAGATGTCAGGGTATCTTTATTACTAATGTTCAAATTCTATCCTCTGCCTTTCCCTCTTTCGTCCCTCATTAACCCCTCTCTCTTGTGTACGGGATAAAGTGGGAGATGGTTTTGTGTGTGTGTGTGTGTGTGTGTGTGTGTGTGTGTGCGTGTGCGCGTGCCAATATTCTTCTTATCTATTTCTTCATCAATGGTTTCATAAGCTGTTTCCTTACACTGGCTGTTAAAAATTAAACACTCTTTATAATGTAGACAGCATCTGCTCTGCCTGTTACTCTGGTATCTCTGATAACTTAATATTTGATTTTGATACTTAATATTTGACTCTCTGGACCATTGTAAAATAAGGCTAATAAAAATATCATCATTCTATATAACATTATAGAATAAATAAAATTATGTATAGGTACACTGCAATATGTGACTTTTTGTTTTTACGGAAATATTTTCTGTTATTAGCCCTTGATTAAAAATATTCTGTAAGATATTTATTTGATAATGATACAATTACTTGTGCTTTGATAGCAAACATCCCACAGGGTCTAGTCTGTAATTTGAGTGTATATTTAATTAAGCTAATTCAGTGCTAATGTTAAATAAAGATCTGTATTCTCAATCACAACTTCTTAATTGTCTGAAGTTTGAATTTTTTTTTTTAGCTTGTGTTATTTTCCTGTTAAGATGAAGGTGATAAAGTGAGGAGCTTGGGAAACATGGAGTTTCTATACTATGTGCTCCATCATCCACGCTTCCATTGCTACACAGTTATTGATCTTAGTTTGTCACTTTTTGCATTGAGGCTTATATTTTTTATCTACTTATTTGCTAACATATTAAGTGTTTCTTTAAGACACCACTGTTGCGGAGAGCACTCGGGCTAATTGTATTTGATGTTGATTCCATTCTCCTGTGGGAAGAAGGTTTACAGAAAAATCAGCTGAGTGCTGATTCATTCCTTGTTCACAGCCCCTCACTGTTTGTGGTTTTCTACATTCAGGTCTCCTACTGAAAAATTCATGCATGCTATTTAAAAATTTAGAGGTAAACATAACTATCCACTGATTTCTTTTCAGTCAAATTTTCCCTTTATAAATAATACAGGCATGCCCATATATTTTATTTTCATGATGAGTTTTATAAAAATTTAAAAATAATAGAAAAATAGAGCAATGAGGAATGTCTCATTTTGCTGCATGAAATTTCTTGAAAGGGCTTGAGGATGTACACTGTATGTGAGTGCTAAATTACTCAGTATTGAATACTGCTGTGAATGTAAATAAATTTTGCTTATATATGACACCAATGAAGACTCATGTGCAGAGAACACATTTAGAGGGAGAGAAAGAAGACAGAATATATTCACATGTGCAAGCAATATAAATGTAAAAGGACAATTAATTAGGGTCTGGAGACTCACACCACCTCCTCAGGTGGTAGGCATGAATGAGGCACACAGAAATCCATGCAGACAAAACACACATACACACAGAATAATAAAAAGTAAGTCTGAAAATATTACAAGGAATAATTAACTAAAATGTTATCTCTCATGCAGGATTAAATAAATGTTCCCAATGTTTGGGAGTGACTACCTATCTTTTCTAATTCTTTTGGTGAGGGATATTTCACATTTTGGCTGCTTATATGTTGTTTGTTTCAGACTTTACATCCCCAAATATCTATTGTTTTAAATATATATGTGTTATTGTTCCTCTTCTCTCTGTATTCATTTTTCCCTTAGCTGTCTTAGCTCTCACTTAACTCTGGAGCAGTTCTCCAAATGTTATGCCACCTATATTGAGGGACTTGGCTGTATAAACACAAGAAAACTTAAATAGCATAATAGGATTTTCCCTGACCCTTCTGTTGTAAAATGCCTAACTCACCAATTTCTAGCTCATGATGACCCTGCTTACCCTGATATATTTTCCCCATGACCTACTCAACTCATGTTGCTATGTTTTTATTCATCCCAAATATAAATTTCATTAAGGGAGATTATTGTGTTCCATCTGCAGATGTATATGAAGTAGTTGAAATCAATATATGAAATCTGTTTAATTACTATTAAATGAAAGAATTGGTATGATTCAATGAACTATACAATTTTATGCAAATAGCAAACATTATGAGGTATTTCATCATCAGTAGTAAATAAACAGATCAATTTTTGATTTTGAAAACATAATGCAAAAAAAGAAAACATAATGCTTTGAAAATTATCATAAAATGCCTTTGTGTAGATATATAAAGTGATAGATTGAGAAAGAATTTTTTAATAAAATTTGAACTATGAAATTTTCACATGCAAATAATAATGGTGGAATTCCTGACAAGCGATTAAGAAACTGAAGTATATTATTATCCATCAGTAACTAGCAAGTAATAATTAAATTCCTTTTAAAATTAGCCGATGCCACTGTAAGATTTGAAAAGATAATTATAACATTAAACCATGGTCTCTGGACCCGCATGCTTCTTGATCAGCCTTACAGAAAACAGCTAACAATAAAGCAAATTATAGTGTGGACATATCTGTGGTAGAAAGTGCCAGAAGAGTTGAAACAAATGCATTAACATGGTTCAAACCTAGAAAGAGTCATTATTAAGAATGTGAAACTTGAAATGAATCCTGAAGGAAAAAATGTCTAAAAGCTTTGACAAAGGCATGCTCAAAGAATTTGCTTAGTATACTGTTTCTTCCATTTTATGAAATCAGAGTCATTTTGAAGGTACACTGAAGAACTATGAAGGGCCATAGGAATGCCAGATGTAATGTACTGGACTGACATCAGAGCAAAGAACAACTGAAATGCGTATGCTTGTAGCTCACCAACTCACAATATAATAAAAATGAGCTAAAGCAAATTATACATCTTGATGCTTCAATGGAAAAAAAATAGTGAATTTAAGCCACATAATTTACTAACTCTACGATTACATCAGTTTAATTCAGTGATCAAATTAGCAACATCTATAATCCCCTAAAATACAGTCTCTGATTACGGTTAGGAATGATTAGGTTATGTTAGTTTCTAGCCATGTATATAAGGAACTGTTGAGATCAGTATTACTAACATGGGGATGGTTATTTTACCTGTGGTTATCATTATCCCATGGACTGGGATCCTAGGCTTAAAAAAACTGAGAACATTAAGTCAAGCACGAATATTTGGGCCTCTCCACTTTCTGATGTGGACACCAGTGACCTCCTGCTCCTAAAGGGTTGTGTCAGCACTATATCACAGCCATGGTGACTGTTCCCTGCACCTGTAAGCCAAATAAACTTTCACTTCTCTAACTGGCTTCTGTCCAGTATTTTTCTTTTTTGCTGGTTTCATAGCAGAAATAAAAATAAGGAATATAGTACCAGCCTAGGTTGTATTTATTTGCTTTGTTTTTTAAAAAAAAACCATAAATGTGTTAGTGACTGTTAACTATTATCTGGATTAACAGCCATATCTTTTTAAAAACTGAATCGTATTGTCAAGTTTCTAGTTCTGTTGTAATAAATTCTACTGTTATGTAATTGTTGAAATTAGAAGAGCTAATATGTAACACTAATATCTGAACATACACTACGCAATTGAAATTCTCAGGACTATTGAAAACAGTACAATGTAAATATTCTACATAATAAGAAAGTAAAGGGCTTTATAGAGTACAACTGGGAACATAAGTAGTTAATTATAAGCTGATGGCCACTGGGCTGCATATTTGTGGACTTTAATTTTAGTAAATGTGATTGCTAGCATCCTATACATCCTTAAGTGGTAGAACAATTACAGAATTCTCATTAATTTATGGATTATGAAATTGTCTATTAAAAACATATCCACTAACAACACGTTTATTTTCACCAAACCTTCTCAAACAAATAACTCCACTTGCTAGGTATCTAATAGTACAGATTTAACTTTGC
The DNA here is from genome assembly GCF_947179515.1 of Apodemus sylvaticus. Lineage (NCBI taxonomy): Eukaryota > Metazoa > Chordata > Mammalia > Rodentia > Muridae > Apodemus > Apodemus sylvaticus. Next base: position 14,424,434 of record NC_067486.1, on the reverse strand, counting down.
TTTTTTACCTTATCACTTTTACCTTTTACCGTTTTACCTTTTTTTATATACGTATGCTTACATGTATTATGAGAGCATGTAGGACAGTCACATGCATATCAATGAGTTTGCATTTCTAAATGAATGTACAGCGAGTAGAGGAGATGGGACATTTTGCTCTATAAGGAGCCACCTTGAGACAATTTGTCCCCGATCTGGAGCTAGTTTGGAAGCCAGCAAGATCCAGCTGTCTGCTTCTTTCTGTCTCTCACAGTTCTAGAGGTACAGCTGTGCAGAGCTATGCCTTGTACTTCTTGTTGAATATGGGAACTGGAACTCAGGTCCCAACGATTTTACAGCAAACAGTCTTATCCACTTATTCAACTATCAAGTGTCTCCCCTGTACACACTGGGATCTTGGTTTGCTTGATTTTCTGTATGCTTTATGGATGTAAGAGATGAGTCTATATTTACAATGGCCCTTCCACTTTCATAAAAGATTTTATAGAAATCATCCATTAATTTTGCCTCTTACAATTTTTACTGTTCCCTCCTTCTTAAAGATCCATAAACTTTATGGGGAGAGGATGGGATACAGATATCCAGTTTAAAACTCTGCAATTGACACTATCTTATTATCTGTACATCGAAAAGATATGGATTTATGTATTAACTAGCAACTACCAAAAAGAAGCATCTATAATAGAATTGAGAAATTCACTAATCTCTGGTTATATACACAAAAACTCAAGGGGAAGATTAACACAAAGTCTTTAGAAAAGTAATATTAGGTTCTCCTATGTGGCCTATAATCCACTCAATCACAGGTTTTTGATCCAGTTGATATCACTAGCCATAAATGTTATCTGACAGAGGGTTAGTATGTACAATATACAGAAAAGTAAAAAGATAAATGATTTAAAAATCCAATTAACCCTTGGTGCATATACAAAACAGATGACTCTTTTTAAAAATGTTTGTAATTAAAATGTGATAGCACAGTTTAATTAAATGATGTGAAGACATCATTTTCCGCAGTCCATTTTCTTCCTTCAACTCTTTAGTTGCATACCGCATTCCATTTCAAACTCTGGCGTATGTAAACACACATACACACACACACACAAACACAAACACATTTCAGGAATGACCAATGGATATTGAAAAACCAATCACATGCGAGGTTGAGGGGAGCTTCTTCTTAGGGGAAGATAGAGCAGAGACTGAGGGGATGACCAATAACTGACCCAACTAGAGCCTTATCCCATGAGCAAGCATCAGTCCCTGACACTATTAATGATACTGTCATCCCCAGTCTCTGCTCTATCTTTGTCCCTGCACTTCTTTTTTTTTAAATTTATTGATATATTTATTTACATTTCAAATGATTTCCCCTTTTCTGGACCCCCACTCCCCGAAAGTCCCATCAGTCCCCTTCCCTCCCCGTGTTTTCCCACCCAACCCTTCCCACTTCCCTGTTATGATTTTGTTCTATACTTCTTCACTGAGTCTTTCCAGAACAAGGGGCCACTCCTCCGTTCTTCTTGTATCTCATTTGATGTGTGGATTATGTTTTGGGTATTCCAGTTTTCTAGGTTAATATCCACTTATAAGTGAGTGCATACCATGATTCATCTTTTGAGTCTGGGTTACCTCACTTAGTATGATGTTCTCCAGCTCCATCCATTTGCGCTTCTTTTATACAGAACAAATTTGAGGTTGAAAGCTTTGTGAGTTAGTTGGTATCCTTATCCCTCCACAGAGAACCCTGCCTGGCTACCGAAGAGGGCCATTTCATGTGCGATGTCCCCACTGTTATGTGTCTCTTGTCTAAAGTCACTAGCATTGACTCCTGAAAGCTTCCTCTTTCCAGTTCTTTGGCACTTTCTAGAGATTCCCCACACACCCCTACCCTGGTGACTAAGAAATTTCCATCCATTCTTGTGGCCCTCTGACCTTCTCTCCTATCTCTTTCTATACCTGATCCTGACCACACTCCCAACCCTATCTCCTCTCTTTCCCATTGACTCCCTTCCTCTACCTTCTATGGCTATTTTATTCCTCCTCCCAAGTGAGCTTCAAACATCCTCATTCGGGCCTCCCTCCTTATTTAGCTTCATTGTGTCTGTGGAGTGTATTCTGTATATCTTGTACTTTATGGCTAATACTCATTTATCAGTGAGTACATGCCATGCATTTATGGGAAGGGATAGGAAGAGGGACTTTGTGAGGGTGTTACAGGGGAAGAGTGATTGGGATGTAAAAAGATTTAAAAAGAGAGAGAGAGAGAAAGGAAAAAACCACAAATTTGTATTCTAAAATTCATTGTTACTATCTTGTTCTATTTAAAAGCATATTCAATTTGGACTGTGGAAAATTTTGAAAGATATTTAATATCCTACAGCTGGTTAACAATAGGACTTAATTTCTGAAAAAAAAATATGTTCATAAAATGTCTTGATGCAAGAGCAGTGATAAAACTAGAGAAAAAACCCAAGGAGTTAAAGGGTTTGCAGCCCCATAGGTTGACAACAATATGAACCCACCAATACCCCCAAGAGCTCCCAGGAACTCCATCACTAACCAAAGAGTATACATGGAAGGGACTATGGAAGGAACAGATGTAGTAGAGGATGACTTTGTAGGACATCAATGAGAGGAGAGGCCCTTGGTCTTATAAAGGGTCATTGCCCCAGTGCAGGGGAATGACAGGACAGGGAAGCAGGAGTAGGTGGGTTAGTGAGCAGGGGGAGGGGGGTGGGATAGGGAGTTTTGGGAGAGGAAACAAGGAAACGAGATAACATTTGGAATTTAAGTAAAGAAGATATCTAACAAAAAACTAATTTTGATAAAATAAAGCAAATTCTGTAGGGGGTTACAAATCCCAGGACCCACATGGAGTCTCACAACTGTCTCTAACTCCAGTTTCAAGAGATTTGCCACCCTGTTCCTTACCGCTGAAGACATTAGCCATGCACATGTAGACAAGGCATTATACACATAAAATAAATAAAATAAAGAATATTTGTTACAATAGCTCTAATGTTATAAACATAGCTGCAAATTATTTGTTGTTACAAATTATTAGCAAGGATGGGATTATTTTTCCATTGCTCCAGACTTTAAGTATAACCAAATATCGTTCTCCAGTACCTGCTAATATCCCTAGATATCACACATCAAATTGATACTGATAGATAGGTGTACTGGCTGGTTTTGTGTGTCAACTTGACACAGGCTGGAGTTATCACAGAGAAAGGAGCTTCAGTTGGGGAAGTGCCTCCATGAGATCCAACTGTGGGGCATTTTCTCAATTAGTGATCAAGTAGGGAGGGCTCCTTGTGGGTGGTACCACCTTTGGGCTGGTATTCTTGGGTTCTATAAGAGAGCAGGCTGAGCAAGCCAGGGGAAGCAAGCCAGTAAAAAACATCCCTCCATGGCCTCTGCATCAACTCCTACTTCCTGACCTGCTTGAGTTCCAGTCCTGACTTCCTTTAGTGGTGAACTGCAATGTGGAAGTGTAAGCTCAATAAACCCTTTCCTCCCCAACTTGCTTCTTGGTCATGATGTTTGTGCAGGAATAGAAACCCTGACTAAGACAATAGGTATCTTCATTTTCAGATTATTGATGGTAGAATCATCATTTTTTCATTATTTATTTATTTTTCTTTCTTTTTTACACTCCAGGTTTTATTCCCCTCCTGGTCCACCCTGACTGTTCCAAATCCACAACTTCTCCCTGACCCCTGTCTCCACGAGGATGTCTCCTACCCCAACCCCACCAGACCTCTAAACCCTCTTGGGCCTCATGTGTCTTGAGGTTTAGGTGCATATGACTGAACTCAGACCCAGCAGTCCTTTTCTGTATATGTGTTGGGAACCTCATATCGCTGGTGTATGCTTCCTGCTTGGTGATCCAGTGTCTGAGAGAACTTGGGGTCCAGATCAATTGATACTTCTGGTCCTCCTATAGGGTTACCCTCCTTCTCAGCTTCTTCCAGCTTTTCCATGATTCAACCACAAGGTCAGCAGCTTCTGTCCATTGGATGGGTGCAAATATCCGCATCTGACTCTTTCAGCTGCTTGTTGGGTCTTTCAGAGGGCAGTCATGATAGGTCTTTTTTAGTGAGCATTCCATAGCCTCAGTAATAGTGTCAGGCCTTGGAACCTCCCCTTATCTGGATCCCATATTGGGCCTGAAGCTGGATCATCTTTTCCTCAGGCTTTTTTCCATCTCCCTCCCTGCAGTTCTTTCAGACAGGAACAATTATGGGTCAGAATTGTGACTGTAGGATAGCAACTCCATGCCTTATTGATGCCCTGTCTTTCTGCTGGAGGTGGGCTCTACAAGTTCCCTCTCGCCACTATAGAGCATTTCATCTAGGGTTCCTTCCTTGAGTCCTGAGAGATTCTCACTTCCTAGGTCTCTGGTGCATTCTAAGGTTGCCTGTTTCCCTTTTTTTCTGCGGGCCCTTCGGGACTTCAGTCCTTTTCCTCTACCCAGTACCAAATCAGGTTCCTCTCTACCCCCACCCTTGATAACTTTCCCTTCCAGGTCCCTCCCTCCCTCTTTGTGATTGCTTTCTTCTCCCTCCCAAGTGAGACTGTGGCATCATTTAGGGCCTTTCAGCTTACTGAACTTTTTGAGTTCTGTGGACTATATCTTGGGTATTCTGTACATTTTTTTTTTGCTAAAATCCACTTATTAGTGAGAACATACCATGCATGTCCTTTTGGGTCTGAGTTACCTCATTCAGGATATTTTTTAGTTCCATCCATTTGCCTGCAAAACTCAGGATGTCCTCATTCTTATTAGCGGAGTAGTATTCCATTGTGTAAATGGATTTACTGCAAACAAGTAACCAATATCAAATTAAATGGAGAGATACCTGAAGCACATAAATTGGGAACAAGACAAGAATGCCCATTCTTCCCATATCTATTCAATATAATACTCAAAGCACTAGCTGAAAAATAAAACAACAAAAATAGATCAAGGGCATGCAAATTGGCAAAGAAGAAATAAAGGTCTCACTACTTGCAGAAGAAATGAGAGGATGCATAAGCAACCTTAAAAATTCGACCAGAGAACTCCTCAGCAGATAACTTCAGCAAGGTGGCCGCAAACAAAATTAGCTCAAATAAATCAGTAGCCTTCCTTTATACGTATGCCTTTATAACAGGCAGAGAAAGAAAGTAGGGAAGCAACTTCCTTCACAATAGCGACAAATACTATAAATTATCTTGGGGTAACTCTGACCAAAGAAGTGAAAGATCTGTATGACAATAACTTCAAGGCTCTCAAGAAAGAAACTGAACTCATGGCATGCCCATGGATAGGCAGAATTAATATAGTAAAAATGGCCAGTTAGCTAAAGACAATCTATAGATTCTATAGATTCAATGCAATCCTCATCAAAATTGCAGCATAATTCTTCAAAAACATGGAAAGAGCACATTGCTAATCAAGATAAGCAATGAATGCTGAGACAATTGACTCTTACTTTTCCTATTGCTGTGATAAAATGACCTGTGAAAGAGGATAAAGGGTTTATCTTAGGTCACAGTTCTAAAGTGCAGCTCATTACTGCAGTTAAGTCAAGGAAGCCATAGCTCGAAGCAGCTGGTCTTACTGCATCCAACATCTGAAAGATTGCAGCTCAGCTCTCTCTCTCTCCCTCTCTCCCTCTCTCTCTCTCTCTATCCCTCTCTCTCTCTTTCTCTCTCTCCCTCTCATCTCTCTCCCTCCCTCCCTCTCCCTCCCTCTCCTCCTTCTCCCTCTCTCTCCCTTTCTCCCTACTCTCTCACTCACAAGCACACACTCTCTCACACATATACTCCCTCTCTCTCACATACACATCCATTTGCCTAAGAATCTCATGAATTCATTGTTTCTAATGGCTGAATAGTACTCCATTGTGTTGATATACCACAGTTTTTGCATCCACTCTCCTGTTGACCTGGGTTCTTTCCAGCATCTGGCAATTATAAATAGGGCTGCTATGAACATCATACTAAGTGAGGTAACCCAGACTCAAAAGGTGAATCATGGTATGCACTCACTAATAAGTGGATACTAACCTAGAAACCTGGAATACCCAAAACATAATCTACACATCAAATGAGGTACAAGAAGAAAGGAAGAGTGGCCCCTTGTTCTGGAAAGACTCAGTGAAGCAGTATTCAGCAAAACCAGAACGGGGAAGTGGGAAGGGGTGGGTGGGAGGACAGGGGGAGAGAAGGGGACTTATGGGACTTTCAGGTAGTGGGTGGGGGCTAGGAAAGGGGAAATCATTTGAAATGTAAATAAAAAATATATTGAATTAAAAAAAATGAAAAAGAAAAAAAAGAAAACTTAGGAAAGGAGTCAGGTGTCATGGATCCAAGCATCAACAACAGAATACAAGAAATGGAAGAGAGAATCTCAGATGCAGAAGATACCATAGAAAGCATTGATATAATAGTCAAAGAAAATGAAAAATGCAAAAAGCTCCTGACCCAAAATATCCAGGAAATCCAAGACAAAATGAGAAGACCAAACCTAAGGATTATAGGCTAGAAGAGAGTGAAGATCTCCAACTGAATGTGCCAGTAAATGTCTTCAACAAAATTATAGAAGAGAACTTCCCTAATCTAAAGAAAGAGATGCCCATGAACAAACAAGAAGCCTACAGAACTCCAAATTGACTTGACCAGAAAAGAAATCTATCCCATCATATAATAATTAAAACACCAAATGTACTAAACAAGGAACGAATATTAAAAGCAGTAAGGGAAAAAGGTCAAGTAGCATATAAAGGTAGACCTATCAGAATTACACCAGATTTCTCACCAGAGACTATGAAAGCCAGAAGAGCCTGGGCAGACATCATGCAGACCCTAAGGGAACACAAATGCCAACCCAAACTGCTATATCCAGCAAATCTCTCAATTACCAGAAATGGAGAAACCAAGGTTTTTCATGACAAAAACAAATTTACACAGTATCTTTCCACAAATCCAGCCCTTCAAAGGATAATGAATGGAAAACACCAACAAAGGGAGGGAAATTATACACAAGAAAAAGCAAGAAAGTAATCTCCTTTCAACAAACCCAAAAGAAGATAACCACACAAACATAAAAATTACATCAAAAAACAGCAGGAAGCAACAATCACTATTCCTTAATATCTTTTAACATCAATGGACTCAATTCCCCAACAAAAAGACATAGACTCACAGACTGTATTCATAAACAAGACCCAACATTTTGCTGTATACAGGAAATGCATCTCAGTGTCAAAGACAAACACTACCTAAGAGTAAAAGGCTGGAAAACAGTCCTCCAAGCAAATGGTCCCAGGTAACAAGCCAGAGTAGCCATTCTAATATCAGATAAAATAGACTTTCAATCAAAAGTCATCAAAAACGATACAAAAGGCCACTTTATAATCATCAAAGGAAAAATCTACTGGGAAGAACTCTCAATTTTGAAAATCTATGCCCCAAGTACAAGGGTACCTGCATTCATAAAGGAAACCTTACTAAAGCTTAAATCATACATCACACACCACTCTATTCAATGGCCAGATCAGGGAAACACAAACTAAATGGAGTCACAGTGAAACTAACAGAAGTTTTGGACCAAATGGACTGAACAGATATCTATAGAACATTTCATCCTAAATCAAAAGTATATACTTTCTTCTCAGCACCTCATGGTACCTTTTTCAAAACTGACCATATAATTGGTCACAAAACAGACCTCAACAAATATAAGATGATCTAACTAATTCCATGCCTCCTATCAGATCCCTATGGAATAAGAGTAATCTTCAATAGCAACAAAAACAACAAAAGCCCACATACACATGGAAGCTGAACAATTCTCTACTCAAGGATACTTTGGTCAAGGAAGAAATAAGGTAAGAAATCAAACACCTTTTAGAATTTAATGAAAATGAAGGCACAACATAACCAAATTTATGGGACACAATGAAAGCAGTGCTAAGAGGAAAACTCATAGCTCTGAGTGCCTACAAAATGAAGTTGGAGAGAGCATACACTAGTTTAACAGAACACCTGAAAGCTTTAGAACAAAAAGAAGCTAACACACCCAAGAAGAGTAGAATGCAGGAAATCATGAAACTCAGGGCTGAAATCAACCATGTTGAAACAAAAAGAACTATACACAGAATCAAAAAAAGTAGGTGCTGGTTCTTTGAGAAAATCAACAAGATAACCAGAGGGCACAGAGACAGTACCCAAATTAACAAAATCAGAAGTTAAAAGGGTGATATAACAACAGAAACTGAGGAAATCCAAAAAATTATCATATCCTGCTACAAAAGCCTATACTCAACAAAACTGGAAATCTGGAGGAAATGGACAATTTCCTAGACAGATACCAATTATCAAAATTTAATTAGGATCAGATAGACCATCTAAACGGACCTATAACCCCTAAAGAAATAAAAGTGGTCATTGACAGTCTCCCAACCAAAAAAAAAAAAAAAGCACAAGACCAGAAGGCTTTAGTGCAGAATTCTATAAGACATTCAAATGTCTTATAGGCATAATGCCAATACTCTTCAAACTATTCCACAAAGTAGAAACAGAAGGAACATTACCCAACTCATTCTATGAAGCCACAATTTCACTGATACCAAAACCACACAAAGATCCAACAAAAAAGAGAACCTTAGACCAATTTCCCTTATGAATATCAATGCAAAACTACTCAATAAAATTCTTGCCAACCGAATCCAAGAATACATCAAAACAATAATTTACCATGATCAAGAAGGCTTCATCCCAGGGATGCAGGGATGGTTCAATATATGGAAATCCATCAGTGTAATCCGTTACATAAACAAACTCAAAGAAAAAATAACACATGGTCATTTCATTAGATGCTGAAAAAGCATTTGACAAAATTCAGCATCCTTTCATGTGAAAGGTCTTGGAAAGAACAGGAATTCAAGGCCCACATCTAAACATAATAAAAGCAATATACAGCAAACCAGTAGCCAACATCAAACTAAATGGAGAGAACCTTGAAGCAATCCCACTAAAATCAGGGCTAGACAAGGTTGCTCTATCTCTCCATATCTATTCAGTATAGTACTTGAAGTTCTAGCTAGAGAAATTAGACAAGACAAGGAGGTCAAAGGGATACAAATTGGAAAGGAAGACGTCAAACCATCACTATTTGCAGATCATATGATAGTATACTTAAGTGACCCAAAAAACTCCACCAGAGAACTCCTATAGCTGATAAACAACTCCAGCATAAAATTATATGCTGGTTATAAAATTAACTCAAGTAAATCAGTAGCCTTCCTATACTCAAAGGATAAACAGGCTGAGAAAGAAATTAGGGAAATGACACCCTTCACAGCAGCCACAAACAATATAAAGTATCTTGGTGTGACTCTAACCAAACAATTGAAAGATCTGTATGACAGGAACTTCAAGTCTTTGAAGAAAGAAATCGAAGAAGACCTCAGAAGATGGAAAAATCTTCCTTTCTCTTGTATTGTCAGGATTAATATAGTAAAAATGGACATCTTGCCAAAAGTAATCTACAGATTCAATGCAATCCTCATCAAAATCCCAACTCAATTCTTCATAGACTTAGAAAGAGCAAGTCTCAAATTCATCTGGTATAACAAAAATCCCAGAATAGTTAAAACTATTCTCAACAGTAAAAGAACTTCCAGGGGGAATCAGTATTCCCAACCTCAAGCAGTACTACAGAGCAATTGGCTTAAAAACTGCATCGTATTGGTACAGTGACAGGCAAGTAGATCATTGGAATAGAATTGAAGATCCGGATATGAACCCACAGAATTATGGTCACTTGATCTTTGATAAAGGAGCTACAACCATCCAGTGGAAAACAGATAGCCTCTTCAACAAATGGTGCTGGTTCAATTGGAGGTCAGCATGCAAAAGAATACGAATTGATCCATTCTTATCTCCTTGTACTAAGCTGAAGTCCAAGTGGATCAAGGACCTCCATATAAAACCAGACACACTGAAACTAATAGAAAAGAAACTGGGGAAGACCCTTGACATGGGCACAGGGGAAATTTTCCTGCACAGAACACCAATAGATTATGCTCTAAGATCAAGAATTGACAAATGGGACCTCATAAAACTACAAAGTTTCTGTAAGGCAAAGGACATTGTCAAAAGGACAAAACAGCAACCAACAAATTGGAAAAAGATCTTTACCAACACTACATTCGACTGAGGGTTTATATCCAAGATATACAAAGAACTCAAGAAGAAAGCCAAATATCCCCCTCAAAAAATGGGGTACAGAGCTAAACAAAGAATTTTCACCTGAGGAATATCGAATGGCTGAGAAGCACCTAAAAACATGTTCAACATCCTTAGTCATTGGGGAACTGCAAATCAAAACAACCCTGAGATTTCACCTCACAGCAGTCGGAATGGATAAGATCAAAAAGTAAGAAGAAAACAGGTGCTGGCGAGGATGTGGAGAAAGAGGAACACTCCTCCACTGGTGGTGGGGTTGCAAGCTGGTACTACTCTTTTCTGACTCTCTAAGTCAGTCTGGCAGTTCGTCAGAAAACTGGGAATGATACTTCCAGAGGACCCCGCTATACCACTCCTGTGCATATACCCAGAAGTTTCCCCAGCATGTAATAAGAATACATACTCTGCTATATTCCTAAAAGCCCTCTTTATAATAGCCAGAAGCTGGAAAGAACCCAGATGTCCCTCAACGGAGGAATGGATACAGAAACTGTGGAATATATACACAATGGAGTACTATTCAGCTGTTAGAAACAATGAATTCATGAAATTCTTAGACAAATGGATGGAACTGGAGAACACCATCCTAAGTGAGGTAACCCAGTCTCAAAGACCACTCATGGTACGCACTCACTGGTAAATGGATATTAGCCAAGAAGCTTTGAATACCCAAGACACAATGCACGTATCAAATGATGCCCAAGAAGAAGGAAGGAGTGGCCCCTGGTCCTGGAAATGCTCAGTTCACCAGTGTCTGGGAATACCAGGACTGGGAAGTGGGAAGGGGTGGATTGGGGAACGGGGGAGAGAAGAGGGCTAATGGGAGTTTCGGGGGAGGGGGGATCTAGGTAAGGGAAACTCACTTGAAATGTAAATAAAGAATATATCGAATAAAAAAACTGACATCGCAAATACAAAAAAAAAAAGGAAAATTAATATTATCACAGCCTTGTAAATATGTCTTCAATTAGTGGAGTTCTTGATTCTTTTTCTGGGTTTTAATAGAAGGCACCAAATTTCTATGTACACCAATATCCTTTAAAATTAATTATAAGAAAAAATTTTGTGTATTCAAAGAAACTCAGTTGTCACCAAAATTGTATTGTGAAAACTGATAAAGGAATGACTTCCTAGTCACAAAATGAGATAAAAACTTATGTCTAAGAATTATATAAATTGTTAAATTATTTCAGGAACTTTGTGAATTAAAGTTACATACATTTTCTCCATGCTTATTGGAAGGGCTTGACTTGAAATTAAAAATTGATATTAGCAACAGTAGTTTATAAGGCATAATTTATACATGTTTAAATGAGTTTAATTATATCCAACTGCATTAATCTAAAATTAATCAGAGGGAAGCAGTTTTTAGTTCTATTAACATATAAGATAATAAAACATATATTCATGCTTAATACCCACTCTCATATCATCGAGGTAATTTATAACTTTAATGAATTCAATGCTAATTTGAAAACCAATTCATTTTTTAACAGTATTTTGTTACTCAGGTTGCATATTAAAAAACTCATACAAGATCTAATACATTAGTGTCATCCATTCCCTGAGAAATGAACAAAAATTTTATTTTGTTTCATTGTTTTTCTATAGGCATTCACAGTTTTCTGTGCAGTATGATGCACATAATTTTACTAGGGAGTCTGGTATGCATGGTATAGAAACAAAAGATGATCTATAAGATGCATGCATGCTGCTGCCCTGCTCTGAAACTATTTTAAATTGTACAAACTATTCATTATATATGTTGCACGAAGATAAACCAATCAGTTAACCAGACATACTAGCACATCTCTCGGTTTTCATCAAGTCTATCATGAAAGAACAAGAATGTCTATATTTGTATTTATGAATAAGGTATGCAGTCCCTGATGACCTGGTCCTCATGGTGATTTTGATATCTCAGTCTAAACTTATGCTCATCTAAGAGTATTATGAAATGGCATTGATCATGAAGGTCCACATTTTTCATACAAGTTGATAGTTACTGTTTTGGCTAGTCTACACACTAAATACATAGCCTTTATGTAAACCATGGTGTTAATGAGAAATTTCAGGGCATGTTTCTTTCTATTCTACATTTCAGTTCTCAGTTTCACATATGAGCACTTTTGTGTAAACTTCCTACTCTGGAGCTCCAGGTATAGTGAAAAATCTTTCCTCTTCTACAAATACATTTTCAGTATTTTTATTTTACAATCTTCCAAGATAATAGCTGAGTGGTCTGTTTTAATAACAATTTCATTAACAGTAAGGGTCATAGTTTGCATTCCTTTACATCACCTATAAGTCAAGTAGGAACTGTAGTGATTCAATACACACCTGTAATAAAAACAATGATCAAATATTTTATAAGTTGTATTGCATTTAAGTTCACATAGAAGATAAACCTTATTTTTAACTATAAATAAGTTTAGACATGTCTATAGTAAAAACATACAGGTTCCTTACGTCTGGTAAGTAGCCTATCACCCATATTACACTAGCAGATTTTGCCCTGCATAGATTAAATATTCTATTAGTTTTTTCTGGAATTGAAATAATTAGCTTTCATCTTATGTTGCATACAGACAAAGAAATATTAGGACAGTTAAGTAACACCAATTTTTGTCTTTATAAAACAAGTTCTATTCTACTCATATCTATTAAATATTTAAAAGTAAAATTTAATTTAACACTAAACTTATGCAATAATGAGCATCATTATAACTTGAATCTACCCAATCAAATAATACACAAATAACAAACTATATAGTGTTAAATAACAAATTCTACAAAAACTCATATAACAAAATTTAAAAGCTAAACCATTTGGGGGGAGCTTTATGATATATCTAGAACTGTATACAAATTATCCAAATATTGTTTTTTTAAGGTGCTTTACTGTGCATCATAATACAAAGTGGAAGCAATTCAATTTCTGGATAAAAAGGTGTGTGAATTCTTTCATGAATTAAAGTAAAGGTTTAGCTGAGATTCTAGTCATCTCAAAGATATGCGGTCATCTTAAAGATATGTGGTCATTTTAACGTACTCATGGGGTGATTAGTCAAAGAAGACTTAAACAGGTAAAGCAACTCAGAGTTCTTTCTTTCCACAGCAACTCAGAGTTATTTTTCTCCACACAATCTTTGGTCATTGTTCTGAAATGTAAATATAGGCTACCTAAGAGTCAGGGTATAAAAATATCAAAAGCAATTTTCAGTAAGGTAAGTTTAAGTTGAAAATCATCTTGTATTCTATAACACTGCCTCAGAGAATAAATAACATTTATTCTTTTATTGTTTGTTGGAAGAAAATATCTGTAAAGATTAAAGGGGTATGAATATGGGTCATATACTCAGAAGAAGAATGTTGGTATCATAATTTAGAAAAATATGTAGATAACTTGAAGACCCAAGTTCTATCCCTGAAACCTACACAGCTACACAGTGAACGGAATGAACTAGTGACTTGTATGTCTAAACACACTCACTCACACACACACACACACACACGAACACATACACACATACCCATGCATGCACAGAAATAAACACATAAATAAAAATTAAGATTTTATTTCAAAAGAAAAACATGTTATATGTAAAATACATTTTGCATGGCAGAATTGTTGACTCTCAGGAGAAAGAAGAGCATTCTGCCAGAGTCGCCAATAATGATCATTTCATTAGATGCTGAAAAAACATTTGACAAAATTCAGCATCCTTTCATGCTAAAAGTCTTGGAAAGGACAGGAATTCAAGGCCCATATCTAAACATAGTAAAAGCAATATACAGCAAACCGGTAGCCAACATCAAACTAAATGGAGAGAAACTTGAAGCAATCCCAATAAAATCAGGGACTAGACAAGGCTGCCCCCTCTCTCCATATCTTTTCAATATAGTTCTTGAAGTCCTAGCTAGAGCAATTAGACAACAGAAGGAAGTCAAAGGGATTTAAATTGGAAAGGAAGAAGTCAAATTATCACTATTTGCAGATGATATGATCGTATACTTAAGTGACCCTAAAAACTCTACTAGAGAACTCCTACAGCTGATAAACAACTTCAGCAAAAGTGGCTGGCTACAAAATCAACGCAAGCAAATCAGTAGCCTTTATATATTCAAAGGATAAGCAGACTGAGAAAGAAATTAGGGAAATGACCCCCTTCACAATAGCTACAAACAACATAAAGTATCTTGGGGTGACTCTAACCAAACAAGTGAAAGACCTATATGACAAGAACTTCAGATCTCTGAAGAAGGAAATCGAAGATCTCAGAAAATGGAAAAACCTTCCATGCTTGTAGATTGGCAGGATTAATATAGTTAAAATGGCCATCTTGCCAAAGGCAATCTACAGATTCAATGCTATTCCCATAAAAATCCCAACCCAGTTCTTCATAGAGCTAGAAAGAGCAATTCTCAAATTCATCTGGAATAACAAAAAACCCAGGATAGCTAAAACTATTCTCAACAGTAAAAGAACTTCAGGGGGATTCAATATCTCAGACTTTAAACTCTACTACAGAGCAATAGTGATAAAAACTGTATGGTATTGGTACAATATCAGGCAAGCGGATCAATGGAATAGGATTGAAGACCCAGAAATGAACCAATACACCTATGGTCACTTGGTCTTCGACAAAGGGGCTGAAAGCATCCAGTGGAAAAAAGATAGTCTTTTCAACAAATAGTGCTGGTTCAATTAGAGGTCAGCATGCAGAAGAATGAGCATCGATCCATTCTTATCTCCTTGTACCAAGCTCAACTCCAAATGGATCAAGGACCTCCACATAAAACCTGACACACTGAAACTAATTGAAAAAAAACTGGGGAAGGCCCTGGAGGACATGGGCACAGGGGAAAAGTTCCTGAATAGAACACCAATAGCTTATGCTCTAAGATCAAGAATTGACAAATGGGACCTCATAAAACTACAAAGTTTCTGTAAAGCAAAGGACACTGTCAAAAGGACAAAACGTCAACCAACAGACTGGGAAAGAATCTTCACCAACCCTAAATCCGACAGAGGGCTAATATCTAATATATACAAAAAACTCAAGAAAGTAGAACCCAGAGATCCAAATAACCCCATTAAAAAGTGGGGTACGGAGGTAAACAAAGAATTTTCACATGAAGAACTTCAGAGAGCTGAGAAACACCTTAAGAAATGTTCAACATCATTAATCATTAGGGAAATGCAAATCAAAACAACCCTGACATTTCACCTCACACCAGTCAGAATGGCTAAGGTCAAAAAATCAGGAGACAGCAGGTGTTGGCGAGGATGTGGAGAAAGAGGAACACTCCTCCACTGCTGGTGGGATTGCAAGATGGTGCAACCACTTTGGAAATCAGTCTGGCGGTTCCTCAGAAAACTGGGCATCTCACTTCCTGAGGACCCTGTTATACCACTACTGGGCATATATCCAGAGGATTCTTCAGTATGCAATAAGGACACATGCTCCACTATGTTCATAGCAGCCCTATTTGTAGTAGCCAGAAGCTGGAAAGAACCTAGGTGTCCTTCAAGGGAGGAATGGATACAAAAAATGTGGTATATTTATACAGTGGAGTACTATTCAGCCATTAGAAACAATGAATTCATGAAATTCTTAGACAAATGGATGGAGCTGGAGAACATAATACTAAGTGAGGTAACCCAGTCTCAAAAGATCAATCATGGTATGCACTCACTGATAAGTGGATATTAGCCTAGAAACTTTGAATACCCAGGACATAATCCACAAATTAAATGATGTCCAAAAAGAATGGAGGAGTCGGCCCTGGTTCTGGAAAGACTCATTGCAAGAGTATAGGGGAATTCCAGAACAGGGAAGTGGGAAGGGGTAGATGGAAGAATAGGGGGACGGAAGAGGGCTTATGGGACTTGCGGGGAGTGGGGACCCAGAAAAGGGGAAATCATTTGCAATGTAAATAAAAATAAATAAATAAATAAAAAAGAAAAAAATTATTCACAACCCACAAAAGCACTGGTAAGATACTTTGAAGTAAATTATTCAATAGATACAAAAGAATTTTACTAATGGGGTTTTAAAATATATTTATGGCATCACAAAATATATGGTTAATTCAAAAAGATCTATTCTATGTGTGTAAAGAAGATAATAGTGAGAACAAGGTGTTGTGTCAACATTGAGTGTAAACAAATGTCTACTATAAGATTGAAAATCGCCAGAAACAACATAGAAAAAAATTCTACTCATGTAGCTTGTAAACCAAGTGTTCTATTTATGTTATTTACATTAGTATGAGTAATAAGTTATTTACCAGGATATAGGCAACTATGAGTAGCTACAACACAGAAGGAAAAAAATTTCCTTCTGTGCCTAGAAAGATTAACTATCTATAAATCCATGGAGAAACATAGCTTCATGACCAATCTTTCCTAGTATCGTGCCTATAAATCTTGATGAGGGACAAGTCCTCTCACACTCCAAATTTCTCTAGAAGAGAATTTAGTGAACTTCATCTTATCCAAGTCTTTTGCAGGTAATCAGAGCTGCTGGACGTTCATGAGAACAATGGCTTTGGAGAACAATATTCTATTTTATACTCAGTTTTATAGCAAAAGACTAACAGAGCTATGAAATGTGTAGAAAATAAAACAAGAAATGATTGTGTCTGGCAAAACACTGCAAAATGCCTGTAATGTAAGCAGTGTCTTTCCTTGAGTGCAAGAGAAACTGTAAAACTTGCAAGTTTATAGAATTAGAATTGAGGCAGAAATGGAGGACTGTGATAATGTGCAATTTTGAGTTGCCTTTACTGTGATGAAACACTGTTCCAAACATTATCACCTAGAATGTTTCCTTAACAGTGTAACAAATTGGCAAGGGTCCAATATTTATAGATGCATATATAAAATACTTTAGAATATGCATATGTATTTCTTATGAATAAAGGCAGCTTACACATAAGTTGAAAACAAATCCCTAGTATATTTATTTTTATTTTACTGTTGCAAAATGTCAGAAACAGAGACTTACCAAGATTAGGTGTACATGGTAACAGTGAACCATACCCTCAACAAAGTCTTGATATTATTATATATTACTATTGAATTTTAAATGAAGAGAAAGTGACTCCTTGTGATAAAATGCTTCTTACGTGGAGGGTGAGATGGTTTTGTTTTACATTGTTGTCACATCAAACAGGAAGATTGAATCAGTGACATTTAAATTTGAGAAATAAGAAAGAAAAAAAAAAAGAAAAAAAAAAGAGAAATAAGAAAGAACATTTATATGAATGTATGTGGAAATACATACATGTACAGTCATGCATACAATGCATGTACCTGCATCTGTAGGAAATATTTTAAAGCAACATTTATTTTGAAGTTCAAGAGAAAGTGATCTCTGTCTTAATGAATAGTACTTTGCTTGTCTATTTGAATAATCAAGCTAAAACTAAAGAAGGGGGATTGGTGACATTTTAAGATAAGTTATTCTGAAAAACATAAGTGGCAGTGTGTTGTAAAATATATCAGAATTTGGTTAATTATATAAAGCATACATTTTGTAATTCTTGGATTTTTTACGTAATGGTCCATTGAACAGAAAAATAAATAATGAGCCTCTGACTCACTGCATTTCACTGGTGAACTGTCAGAGGAATTGAGAATATCAGCATGCACAAGTCACCTATGATCTTTACATCTTAATTGTGATAGAATATTTATAGTATGCAATATAATATTATCAGCACTGTGTTTACACTTTCTCTCTTCATCTCTTGTCTCTTTAGACTTCTATCTAGTTGTGATGTTTTCTGCCTTCTACATTGCTGCAGAGCATACTCAAGGGCAGATATTCAAATTTGATAGTAACTGAATCCAAGTTTATATATGTTTGGTGTGACTACGAATTCTTGTTTATAAAAGTAGACAAATAAGATTGGGTATTCTGCTTAAATTTGTTGCATAATTTCACCTTATATAGGCCCTAAATGAGGGACATTATTCAATCTGTAGGATCACAAATATATTCATATATAGCATATCCATGAAGCTATGCATTAGCAAATATATCATCTCACTTCTTTCATGGGAATCTCACATAACCGCATTAGTAGGGGACATAGAAGAAATCAGAATATTTGGTAATCCATCCCTTTATGTCTAGTTTCTCTGAAACTCAGTGACCTAATTCCTTCCTAACCTCTATTTCCATATGGTGATTTCTGAGCCCCAATTTTCTTTCTTCAAAGTTTTCATTCCTAACTAGTCACTGCCCCAGTTGTCCAACTGCATTGGGCAGTCAGCTTAGTTACTGAAGATACAGCTACCTCAATTCACCCCTTAGGTCAGAATGCTACAGATGTAAAACTCAGTAAGAGTAAAAGGACATAATCAATCTAGAAGTGAGCATTTCATCAGATGCTAAAAAGGTCAAGTGATATAAGGTGATGTTCCTATATCAGGAAAATTATTCAAGAAAATCCAGCCTACTGGAAACCTTACCTTTGAAAACTTGTAAAAGTTAGAGAACAAATGCTCTAAAAACTTTCCAAAAGAAATGGTCTCTTAAAATACACTAATATTTTTGAGACTTTTCTCGCTTCGGTGGTTCCCTTTTTCATAAAGATATGCTTTCATACAAACTGTATTTCTTACACCAATGAAATCACAGCACCATGATAATTCAGAGATATTTATTAAAGGATCTTAAAATTTCTAGTTTCTCAGACATCTCAGTCTCTAAATAATCTTAAACTCTTTATTATCTTATTTTCTTTTAATGTTGGAGCTCTTTGGCACTGTTACTAAGATCAGGTCCTCTATAGGGTAGAAAAAGATACACTGAGCTATACCACCAGCCCACGCCATCCTCTGTTCTCTGAAATAGATCATGTGTTGCAATCTCCAGTAGCAACAGTGAATGCTCCTGCCATATACCTATGAATGTAGTCACAAAAATCATGCCAAAATGTAGTATAAATTATCATTAATTTATTATAATATATTTGTAGTATATATTATCATTAATAAACATTAATAAATTATTAAAGATTGCTAAATATTAATAACTCCCAGAGGAGGTTTCTACCACACCTCGTTCATTGAGTTCTCAGAAAAGCACATATACACACACATATGCACACACACACACACACACAAACACACACACACACACACACACACACACAGCTACTTAATAAACAGCACAATAACTGGGCAGCTGCCTATCTTCCATGCTGTTATAATCTACTTTCCTAACAACACAGAGTTATTATTTACTATTTTCCAAGTTCTACCTGGGCTGTTTTAACTAGTTTAAACTAGGTAGTCCTTAGGACCACATTTTTGTGGCTCAGCTAACCCATGACAGCTTCTCCTTTCTCTTTTCTTGCATGTTCCTCCTCTTCCTCCTATAGGTCCTAAGCCCCAGAAACCTAAATCTATGTCTCTTCTATCCAACTATTAGCTATTGGTACCTTTATTTATCAATCACAATGAACTGGGACAGGATCACTCAGTGTCTTTCTTGTGGACTCTTGTCTTTGGAAAAGCCAGTCTTGGGTGCCCCAAATTACAATACCATCAGTATTAGGGCAACCACCATAAAAAACGATATAAAAATTTAATCTTAATAATAATCTTAAGCTTATAGATCTTAATTAATAATAGTAAATCTTAGCTTTTCTTAAAATGTTGGCTCTGCTGAAAGTTGGTTCTGCTGAAATATATTATCCTACTTCTCCAACCATAGCCATTCTTTAAGACCTAACTGTCCAAATTATCCTCTTTCTTTGTGAGGTGTTAGGCTTTGAATGTAGGAGAATTCCAGTACAAAGCTTCAGTCCTGTGGCAATGCAAGGTCTATGGCAGACAGTTCATACAACAGATTACAAAGAGCTTAAAATTCAACCTTAGATTTTAATTTTATTTCCCTGTGAATTTGCAAGCTCTAAGAGTCATAGCTTAGCTGCTCCATACGAAATAGTTGACTGCCCCTTTCCTGTAAGTCACAGGAGATAGCATTACCTAGGAGAGTATCTATTGATTAATAGAAATCCTTGGAATATTTTAACTACAGAGATTTGTACATACATACATACATACATATACATAATACATATATTCATACGTACGTACATAATGCATACATAAAAGATATCTATATAGATATAGGTATATTAGCAATGACTTAATAATCAGATTAGGATATTGCATAGTAAGTACTTTTTAAATGGCTGTAACTAAAAGTCAGAGGAAATTTAAGAAGAGAAGAATAAGCAAGACAATTTAGGGGGAAATGTAAGCTGCCTACGATTAAGGAAAAACAAAGAAGCCAAACTTTTACAGGTCCCCGGGCATTCCAAAAACCAAACTTTGTTCTGTCGACTTTTACCAATGTTCTGTCATAATGATAGATGATTTATGATTATACATTTGTAATACCACTTCTGCACAAAAATCAGTAAATCTTTCCAACTTACACTATAAAAGGATTTGGTCAATGAAATCTAAACATGCTAAACACTCAGATGAAGGCCATAAGAAAATTTAAGAATACTTCCAGCAATTCAATTAAATTTCTGAGGTGACTTTTATTAATAAGTTACAAGTTCCAAAGATCTTTATACTTATCAAAGAATTATAATAGCATTTCAATTACCATTAACCAATGCATCAATTCCAAAGCATGTACAAATATTTGAAAAGATAAATATTAGTATCTTTATGAATATGTAGGACTTAGATGTTAACAGCTTTTTCAACCTACTAATGACCTAAGTGCTTTTGCAAGGTTAATGAATTCTAATATGAACGTCATTATGTCTCTCTTTGCTTCTACTTGCTGCACAGAAAAATCCCATCTATTAAAACTCAGTGTGAGGCAAAGCTATAATGACCTCCAGATAATTTATAGTTGACAATATTTCACGATAGTTGATCCAAAAGAAATCTAGGTTTGCTGACACAGCAGAGAATTGTAGTCAAATGCAAAAAAGGTTAGTGAAAAACAGGATTCTGAATTTGAAAAGCAGTAGACATCCAGGTGTTAGAATCCCAAGATCATGTTTATTCAAGTGGTAGTAGTGTAGTCGTGCAACCACATGTAGCATTAATCTCAGACAAATTAATTGCCGTAGACTTCGCCACTGTATTGCTCAAAGATGCAAAAGGCTAGAGAAAGCAATTAAACAAAATCAAACATTCGGGATGATCATTTTGACCATGTATTGAATAATATAATTCTATGTCACCAAAGCAGTATTTTTTTCTTCATGATTCACATACCCTCATCATCATTTTCCTGCCCATAATAGAAATAAAGTCCCAAGATAAGGATGATTTTTAAAACTTAAGATTTTATTATGGAATTGTAGATATAATGCTGAAATTTGACAGTGTGTGGGAATGCTGCCTGGACTTCTCTCATAATAGAGTACGTGTAAATTTATTTCAAACTATACATTTTTAAAGTTTATAAAACCCAAAACAATAAATCATTCAAACCTAATGAGGCAAATATTAATAGTATTAATAATAGTAACAAGCAAAGTAAAAGAACCTACCTCAACTGACTGATTTTAATTTCATTATCAGAAGTAGGCAGAAAGATATTGCTAGCCAAATAATGCTCTATGAATGCAACGCATACTGAACATCTTAGGTAGATGTGTTAGTTTGTACTGTAACCTCAACACTTGGGAAGCTGAGGCAATAATACTGTTCGTCTGGGACAACCCAAGCTAAATATCAAGGCTCTGTTTACAAAGAAATTAATTAAATACTGAATTAAAATGAAATAAATATTTGAACCTTAATATGACTTTATTTTTTTAAAATTAATTTGTTTCTTGGGGCTCAAGAAAAAGCTTGGCTGTTAAGGACACTGGCCACTCTTGCAGAGAGCCTGGGTTTGATTACAGTACCCATGTGGTGGCTCACAACCATCTGTAACTCCAGAGGCAGCATATTCACCCACTTCTGGTCTATCCAGGAACCCGACACACACTGGTACATAGACATTAATGCAAGCAAAGTATCCACAAACATTAAATGAAAAAGAAAAGGAAAATAAAAGATATTTTTAATGATAACCTATTTTGTATCCTCAAGACCAAATTACGTTTAGATCAATGCATCATTTAGGAGTAAAACAGAAATAGCCACTGAGGTAACATCTTCTGAGCTGTTTGGGAATTCACTATAACCACAAATACTCTCCAGTCACAGGGCTTTCCAAAGCAGCCCCACATTTTTTTAATTAAATTAATTTATTTACTCACTTTATGTCTCCATCACACCTTCCCCTCCCTCTTGTCCTCCCAGACCCTCTCTCTCATCACGCTTCCCCCTCACCATTCACCCCTCTTCTCCTTATCCTCAGAAAGAGTAGGCCTCCCATGGGTATCAACCAGCCTTGGCAGGTTGCAGTCAGCCTTCTGTTGAAATGAGACAAAGCAGCCCAGTTAGGGAAAGGGTTCCAGAAGCAGGCAATGTTGTCAGAGACAGCCCTCTCTCCCACTTTACAAGTCCCATAAAAACCCACCTGCACAACTATTAACATATGTACATAAGACATAGGTCTGTCCCATGTCCATTCTTTAGTAAGCAATTCAGTCTCTATGAACCTCTATGGGTCCACGTGAGTTGATTTGGTAGGTTTTCTTGGCATGTCTTTGACTCCTGAAGCGTCTTCAAGCCTTCCTCCCCCTCATCCACAGGATGATACTATTTGTTTGTCCTTTTTTGCATCAGTTTCCACCCGTTGCTGGGCGAAACCTCTCTAATGACTCTATGTCTTCACATGCTCTTCTCTGTGTATAGCAGAATATTTGTAGTGGCAGGGGTGGGCTCCCTCTCCTGGCATGGGTCTTAAGCTGAGCCAGTCATTAGTCTGTCTTTCCTTCAAAATTTGCTTCATCTTTCACCCCTGAACCTCTTACAGGCAGAACAAATTGTGGCTCTAAGTTTTTGTAGTGAGGGTGATGTCCCAGTTTCTCTATTGGATATCTTCCCTGGTTAAAGAAGATAGACATTTCAGGCTCTGTATCCCCCATTGCTAAAGGCCTTAGCCTGAAATACTCTCATAGATTCCCGTGAATTTCCATTGTTTTAGGTTTCTAGCTTGTCCCAAAAATTTTCTCTGCTCCCAGTCCAATTTCTCTCTGAGTATTCTCTCACTTTATCCACCCGAACTCATCCCTCCTGTTCTGATCCCCACCCTATTCCCCACCCAATTCCCTAATTCCATACATGTTTTAAACATTTGGAATTTTTCCCATAATCACCTTCCAACATTGGACTCTTTAATGAAAAAGTCTTTTATTAGAGATGGGCAAATCTCATAACCCAGTCTCTTCCTGTCACTTTGACTAGTTTTGTTTCTCTACATTGACTGCTTCCCTTTGTAAATAAAAGAATATCTCTCTTACCAAGGTTGATAGCAGCCTAGGACTCAAAGCACAAACATCAATATTTAGAAAGTAACTTCCTAGAACAAACATTCTACAAAACAATAGTAAATAGGAAGTTCTACTCTGGGTCTAAGACTGTACCAGTCACAGACTTTTGACTGTTTTACAACAAGCAGGAAATTCTGTCCTGTGTCACTGGCCTGAAATCAAATGAGAAAACATTAGCTACCCTATAACAGGGAACTCTCCACTGAAGTAATGATTTCCACCCTCCCTCTCTTACATACCTATCAATAGAAAATAGTTTTGCGATTTTCTGAAGACAGTGAAAATTATTTAGGTACAGGAGCTTAATGGTTTATCCCTATGAAAAAAATCTTATTAATTAATCTCTAGGAACATAGATTTGATTGCATCTAGCACTTCAATTCTTACTCCATTTGCTAGAGCAAATTTCTTGTAATGAATCAATTTAATCACTTACAATTTTAAATATATAATTAATATTTATTATTTAGATGTTATTTTGGAATATGTAGATATCATGTGATCAATAATGCAAATTAACTAGGATATGCACAAACTCCACATGCTTGTAGTTCTACTTTTAAAACACTCAATTTACTTTCTGAACACCTTTGAAGAGAATATTGTTGAGATCCAAAAGATGGATCAGTGATTAATAGCAATGGCTGTTCTTTCAGAGAACATATTTGATTACCAGCACCCACATGGACACTTACTACTCTCTGAAACTCCACTTCTAGATAAACTGGTGCCCTTTTCTGACCTCTATGGGCCCCAAGCACACACATAGTACACAGATATGCATGTGCTTACAATACCTGTAAACATTAAATAAATAAGTAAGCATATTTTTAAATAGAATGTTTTATTTAACAGTGTTTTGATTGTATACATTTGATTTTATATGTGCTGAATTAATATAATAATCCTAATGTCATTAATGTAATTAATAATCCTAATGTTCCAGACTGATTAGTTATCTTTACTATTGGATAAATAACTCATTAAACATGCAAGCTCCCACAAGATATGATTCATATAAATTTGATATGAATTTTGGTTATACAATTAATAAACCATAGAAATGTATTTTTGATATATGACTTTCAAAATGTTTCTTGGTTTTTCTGTTTTAAAACAAATAGTTCACTGTTTTCAAATTTCATGAGCCTAGATATTTGGATTCTTGATGTTTTCTGTGTTTTTCTGACTCTTTGGATTTGAAGATGATTTTCTCCTGTTTGAAACTTTAGTTATAATGACTGTTAGGCACATTTTAATCTACCAGAAAGATAAGCATCCCTAAGAATGTTTCTTGAAAGAGTATTTTGTTTTCTCTACTCTCTGCCTTATACAACTAATTATTTATTTAGAAATAATAAATTAAATATATGCTAAGAGTCTTTTCACATGCTAATGATTCACGAATAAACACTGTATATGTTTTCAACTTAAGATTGTCTCATTTTAAAGAGTTATGTAGTTATAAAAAATAGAAAAATATTTGAGGAAATGCTATGCTTTTTTAATTTTATGCATATACAAACATTTATTGAAGCATATATATATTTATAAACATATAAAGATAATATAATATACATATATTATCTTTAATGTCTAAATCTGGCATATCATGTGAACATATTTACTTTACATTTCATTGGAATTGCTAGCTGCATTTAATTTCTTTTAAAAAATTTTTACAAAAATCACTCATCTAAAACTCTGTATACAAAATGATACTCCTTCAATTTACAATAAACATGGAATACATGAATATACAAAGCTATCACTAATACAATTATTTTATTTATTTCAGCGTTTTTAGGCAGCACTATAGAAAACGTAATATTTAACTGAAAATATTTTTGAGGCCTATCTAAAAGTATGAAAAGTTAATTTGTATATACATATAAATATATATATATATATATATCCTTTTTAAAGCATCTATCCCCATTTTATTTTTTTAAGAATCATTTTTCTAAACCATGATTAGCTTCCTCCTCTATCAGCTATTAACTGCAAACAGCTCATTAGCTTGGAAGTAAGATTTCATGAGCTCCCCATCCATGTTGGATAGTTTGTTTATGTGATCTCATTCAGATCTTCCATATGTACAGCAATTATGAATTCATGAGTTCAATGACCAAGCCAAGTCAACTTAGTACACACACACACACACACATATATATATATATGTGTGTGTGTGTGTGTGTGTGTGTGTGTATACATATATGTATAGACACATATATATACACATATATATGTGAATGTATAATATATATATATATACATATTACTTCTGGCTTTGAAATCTCCCTCACATATTCCCCTGAGCCGTGGGGTACAAAAAGTGGCATGTATATTTCCCACTTACATTGAAACACTCCATTTGCCTGCATGCTGACTAGTTGTATATATGGACAATGCATATCCAAGAATACTAGATTTATTCAGTGATAAATAGATATATAGATATATAGATAGATAGGCAGATAGACAGATAGACAGATAAACAGATAGATAGTAGATAGATATAGATGAGAGAATATTGGTCATGGAATGGAAGGAAAGAAAAAATAGAAGGCAGGAATTGAGGTATAGACTTGATATAGGCACACATGTATGTTCCCCCTAAATTCAAAAAGTAGCATGGTATTCCACCAACCACAGTAAGCTGCCAGGTATAAGTGCTGAGAAACAAACTTAGGTATAGTACAAGAGCAATGACCACCAATGATTACTGATCCATTCTCTCAGTCCCAATTTGTAAATTTCATATTTAATAAATATTCAAAAAACAAATGGCTAACATTCATTGAAAATCTATATATGCAGCACTGAGAAGATGGCTCCGTTAGTGTAGTGTTTGCTTTGCAAGTGTGAATAAATATGTTTGGTCATCGTGTACAAGTTTTATATTGAGACTGAAATCATTTCTCAAAATAAAGTGAAGAGTTACTAAGAAAGGTATGCAAGATTGACCTTTGACCTCTTTATGCATGCCATTACAGATATCCACATGCACAGATACATACATGTGTGAACATGAACACACACAAATAAATTACCAAAAATTATATATAAAATTATAATTATATATATATACATACAAGAACCTGAAAACATTCAAATATGCCTTGCATAATTTAAAATATATTAGTTCTGTATAATTAAGTTAAAGAATGCCTACATTTTCATATACATACACTGCAATGCATCATAAAACTTTAATAATTTTACTGTTAAGATTGTCTCTAGTTTAAATAAATTTCATGTTGTGGTCCTTGAAAAGAAACTGTGATTATGTAAAAAAAATCAAAACAAAAAAAACAGATTTACACATCATTTGCAGCACAATAAGCCTTCAAGTATTACCCATTCATGAGGATCATTCATCCTTAATACAATATTAACAGTTATCATTGGATATATTGGCTTCCAGGTACTACCTTAGCCATATAGTGATATAAATTTGTGTTTTGTTCTAAAACATCAAACACATTTCTGAATTCTCTGAAATCATTAACCTCCTCTCAACAGATATACAATTTGCACAAAAAATCACAGTTTAAAGCCAATTTATATGCAATCTAAGTAATGCAGAGAGTGAATCAGTGAGCCCAGGTAGTTGTCTACCTTGATTAAACTCACCTTCAAGTTGCTCTCTTACTCAAACTATGTGATAAACATACACAGGTAAAGAATTTAGTTACAATTATAATTATAGTCATTGCCTAGGTAATGCTTGGCTTCCTTCATGGAAACAACTCATCTGAGGAATAATAACTGGAAAGGAGTTGGAATGTGCTATTCACTAAGAAAACGGAGATTTAAATTTTAGTTCTCATTGAGAACCCCCTACAGAATCTATTTTAAAAGAGATTATTAATACCCGGTGTCTGAAAATACCGATCTAAAAGGTGAGAGTGAAGATCTCCTAGCAGAAGTACTGAATAGGAAGCAATGCAGGATGTAGTAATTTGAATAGAGTGTCCTCCAGAGTCTCAGACATTAGATGCTTGGATCCTCTGTTTACAGAGGTATGATCTGGTGGGAAGAAGTATATCATTAGAGATGAGCTTTATGACTTCAAAAACTGATGCCTTTCTCATTTTGCTTTCTCTGCCTGCGATCAAATTTCCAGATGTGCATGCTCAGATAGCATGCCAGTTGTCTTGTCTGCTTGCTGCAGTGCTTCCATATTGCTACTTTGTTTCCAACCCAATTCCCTGGTAAAAGAAATCTCAACTCAGTAACAATACAAGCTATAAGCCTAGATTGAGCAGATCTCCCACTACACTACTCTGTTCCCGTCTATGTTATCCCATATAACTTGTGGTTTCTCCAGGCCACAAGCTTCTCTCCAGCCTCTCCCTCGATCCCACGTAAGTCCTCCCCTTCCTGTCAATACTCCGTAGCTCCTCCCCTTTTCCATTGAGCCTTTTCTCTTCGCCCAAACCCTCAGCTCCTCCCCCTTCCTCCTGCCCAATCATTGGCTCAAGCCTTTATTTGAAAAGTTAAGGTGGGGAGAAGGTTCACAAGGCAACTCCTTATCTGTAGTCCCTCCCAGGAGTGGAATTAGCATCAAAATACAAGGCCAGAGCTATCCACAACAGTCCCCCCTTTCTGTCCAATTAAAAGACTCTTTTATCTCAGACATCAATTGAGCACAATTATTACCATTTTGTAATTTATAATGTACAGGATAGACCTAACACCCAGTCCATCAATTTTTATCAATTAAATAGTACCCCTGTCATCTATCCGAACTTAAAAGAGTTATAATTCTACACCTGACTCATGTTCTGGCTTCAGATTATAACCCATCTGAAAACCATCCTCTCAAATCTGTATCATCTTTCTAAATGCTAAACAGCTTGGACTGGCCATGAGACTACTAGTCCAACCCCCCTGTCAGAAATCCAAAAATGACTAATATTATCTGAAAGTATGAGAAGCATAAAATATAGATTCTAAAACTTAGCCAATTCATAGAGACCACTGATCACCTGGACAGGCCTGGTACTGCAAAACGTTGGAGCATCAATCTTCAGTCCCCTGGCCCAGGATCATCTGACAGACCTCGGTAAGGCAGAATTTTGAAGGGCTGATTACTCTGTCTTGGCAGAGATTATCAGTAGACTATTTCGCATAGTGTGTCCTTTATTTGGACAGTATTTGTCTTTAGATGAAATGAGGCAATTCTTGCCTGTTTATTGTCTCACCACAACTGAAGTAACTCCATTGATATTCAATTTCTTCTTTGAATTCAAGAAAGGGGTACTGTCAAGAGCAGACAGGTCTCAGGCCAAATTATCTTTAATAAAGAAAGGCCAATAAGCATCATATTCTGTGGACTTCTGATGCCTTTGAAGACCATCTCTCTACCTAAAGCATTTCTGAACTGTTAAACCTTGACTACTCTCAGCCATTTCTAATCGAAATAACTCAGGAAGACCCTTTTAAATAACTCACAATGATGAGTTTGCTATGTGGCCCTTAACTTGTATTACTTAATCACCTAAAACCAGTTCATAATAGCAGTTATAGAAGGACTGGATCTAAGCCTTGTATTCTTAAATGTGTTATATAGGCAAAATGCCTATATGGGAGTAACAATATTAATCCCAGTTTTATATAAATAATAAATTTTACCAAGGCAAACTTTAAATTTATATCAAATAAATTCTAAATCAATATAAAATTATAACTTCAACTTCATATAAATTATAAAGACTTTTACCAATGTAAGATATGGCTATGTAATGTATTGCTTAAAAGTACATTTGCTAGCCTATCCCTATTTGTCTATTTCTATAATTTCTATGATCTTACTATATCCCCCTTTTTCTCTTCCAACACCTTCTGCTTTACTTAAGAAAGGATAGAGAAGAGGAAATGAAAGATAGAAATCCCTGAGTTTAAATTCTTTAGTTCCTTCCCTGTTCAAAGCTACATTTGTAAAGTATCCCTAAATTGACAACACATCTATAACTCCTAAAATAATCAGAACCACCCACCCCCAGTATAAGGAACTGGGACTATGATTGTCTTCTATCTGCTTCCAGCTGAATTGGGGTTAAGAATTCCCATCTGGAGACCCAAAGGGAAATAGGAAAATTGATTTCTCAAAGGGGAGCTATCTTGACCATAACATTCTGAAAAGGCTGGATAGGCAAGTAAAGTTCTGGAAGCAAGTCTTTAAAAGACTCAGCTTTGATGTAGTTGAAGTAGATGATCAAGCTAACCTGAGGAAAGGCAGTTGTCTTTCTTTATTGATCTTCATTGACCAATCTGTGTACCCTGCATGCTCCATGAGAATGTCTTTACTGGTTTACTTGTTGCTTTTAAGTTTTGCATACTACAGGATGAAAGAAGGGAAAGACAGCCCTGAAAAGATTCACACGCTGGGATGCTGATGTTTTGGGACTTTCCATTCCAGCTCTGCCCTTGACTGCTTGTTTCCATGCTTCCATGCTGGACCCCCAAGGAGGGTGGTCTCATATCCCTCTGGGATCATAAGCCCAAATAAAACTTTTGTTCTGTAAGTTGCCTTTAGAAAGTGCTCTATCACAACAGTAAAAATGTAACTAATGAAGGATGAACTGAACGATAGATGAGCAGCATCATTAAATAGGAGAAAGAAATTCGTGGGTTCCTTGCAGACAGGAACAAAATCATACCAACCATGTCAAATTAGCTAGGAGGCAATATTTTTATGTTCTCATTATAAACAATTGATAAGTATATGAAAGATACATATGAAAAACACCCACTTATCTTTGCACAAGATAATACTACATTGCAATATCATAATGTCATCTATAACTGTTCAAAAATGTTCATTGATCCTTTCTATAGCTCCTCCATTGGGGACCCCATGCTCAGTCAAATGGTTGGCTGAGAGCACCTACCTCTGTATTTGTCAGGCCCTGGCAGAGCCTCTCAAGAGACAGCTATACCAAGCTCTTGCCAACAAGCATTTGTTGGTATCCACAATAGTGTCTCGGTTTGGTAACTGCATATAAAATGGGTCCCCTGTTGGGGCAGTCTCTGAAAGGAACCAAGGAGCTGAAGGGGTGTTCAGCTCCATAGGAGGAATAACAATATCAACCAACCAGTACTCCCCAGAGCTCCCAGGGACTAAACCACCAACAAAAGTGTTCACATGGAGGGACCCATGGCTCCAGCCACATATGTAGCAGAGAATGGCTTTGTCGGACATCAATGAGAGGAGGGGCCCTTGGTTCTGTGGAAATTCAATGTCCCAGTGTAGGTGAATTCCAGGACAGGGAAGCAGGAGTGGGTGGGTTGATGAGCAGGGAGAGGGGGTTGCAATAGGGGGGTTTGGGAGGGGAAATGACGAAAGGCTGCTAAAACCTAAATATTATAATCTGTGTAACTAAACAGCCAAGGTGTGCCATTAAGCGTTGTAGAGGCTAGGGAGCCAAAGATCAAACTATTTAAAACTCTTGCAACTGACAGAAGCCTTACAATGCAATGACTGTCTTCTCTGCTATCTTATTTGATGGCATAGAAGTGAACAAAAGTGATCAACTTCCTCTTTCTAGAGCAGAATTTGCACTAATGTTTTTCCATTCTCATAATTTCTGTACCTTCTAAATGGCCTACCTCAATTTTATATTAAACACTCATGTACATAATTCTTACAATTTGAATTTTGGTAA
Organism: Apodemus sylvaticus; assembly: GCF_947179515.1. Classification (NCBI taxonomy): domain Eukaryota; kingdom Metazoa; phylum Chordata; class Mammalia; order Rodentia; family Muridae; genus Apodemus; species Apodemus sylvaticus. Next base: position 14,393,073 of record NC_067486.1, on the reverse strand, counting down.
CTAAAACTATTAATAATTAAGTAGCATGTGTAATATTGAATGTCACAACAGAAAATAATAAAAAAAATGCTATTTTCTTGGTAAAACTACTTACAGACAAAACAATAAAAGATGCTGAATAACATCCCATCAATTTACTGAAACCCAGAATCATCAAAGATACAAATTTGGTTAAATTGAAAGAATTAAAAGAAAAACACTTTTTAGATTTATTGACTTGAATGGAAGAATAAAACAGTAAACTAATTTCTCAGAATAAATGTTTCAGCATGTAACTCAATACATAATCAATGATATCATATTTTGTATTTTAATAAGTGCCTCCACACCTAATGAGTTCATGATTCATCTTAATTTATAAATAGCAATAGAGTTATTTGGAATTTTTGAACCATCCCTAGAATTGCTTTACTGATCTTTGACAAATGTATCTAATGCTCCCTGTGTCCAAAACACTGTGTGTGTGTGTGTGTGTGTGTGTGTGTGTGTGTGTGTGTGTGTGTGTTTGTGTATGTATGTATCCTAGATATAAGGAAGGGAATTGGATGTTACGGTGATCTGTGATTATTTCAAAAAGGTGATTGAAGGATGTCTCTTTGTGATGGTCATAGCAAATAGGAAATAGTAAAAGTAGATGACAGGATTACATAGAGCTGATTTGGAGGTATTATTATCACTGGCTTTATTGAAAATTGAAATGTGGATGTGTATTTTATTTGAAGTAGAGCAATATACTTCTGATTTGGAGCTAGAAAATGTAAGTTTTACCATTTGTACTTTTAAGGTCAATTGCATTGAAAACAATAAGGGAACATTAAATGCAAGAAAGGCTCTCTGTCTCCTATTCCTGTACAAGATGTAAGTTATTATTTTTCTTGAGTTCTTTGATTCTTACCAACACAGAGAAAGTATCAATACTTCTGAAGTCAATTCATCCCCATCTTAATCCTCAAAAATGTTTGCTTTCCAATTTTCCACATGGAATACTAAGGCTTCATTTGTGTTCTTCTCTCTCGATCTGGTCTTTAATAATAACGATAGGCAAGATAGAGTCATATAGCACAGCTGTGAGGTACTTTCCTAAGTGATTTCTTTACTGTGATGATAAATTTCTTTTTCTATGTCTTTGTAATATTTATTTACAGTAATCTGTTCTAAGTATGAGATTGAAATGGTACTTAAGACAAACTTTTTTCTCACCAATAATTTGCATAGTAGTTACATTGAAAAGAAAACTTTATAATAAGTTTAACCAGAGTAGGAGAAGTTCATGAGAAATAACTATGACGTTAACAGTAATAATAATGAGATAGTTATTGAAGACACTTAAAAGTAGGGATCATCCTGTATACAGTCATCAAACCCTGATTCATTGTGGATGCTACAAAATGCTTCTGACAAGAGCCTGGTATGGCTGTCTTCTGAGAGGCTCTGCCAGAGCCTGACAAATAGAGGTGGGTGCTCACAGTCAACCATTGGACTAAGTGCAGGGTCCCTGATGGAGGAGTCAGAAAAGGAACTGAAGGAGCTAAGGGGCTGAAGGAGCTGAAAGGCAGCCCAATGGAGGGAGCAATAGTGTCAACTGGCCAGACCCCGGGAGCTCCCGGGACTGGACCACCAACCAGAGTACTCATGAAGGGACCCATTTCTCTGGCCACATATGTGGCAGAAGATGGTCTTGTTGGACATCAGTGGGATGAGCAGCCCTTGGGCTTGAGGTGGTTCAATGCCTTTGTGTAGGGGAATGCCAGGGCAGAAAGACAGAAGAGGATGAATGGTTGGAGGAGCACTCTCATAGAGGCTTGGAGAGAGGGGATGGGATAGGGGGTTCCGGAGGGGAGACCTCAAAAAGGGGTAATGTTTGAAATGCAAATAAAGACATTATCTAATTAAAGAAAGATGATTTATTTAATTCATTTGCATTCAAAGATAGAAATATAAGAAAGTGATGACAGAGATAACTGAATCATCTAGAAAACATTGACAGAATACTGCTTTGAATGGTCCAATGAAGCTGAATGTGTAGCAATGGTTTCTTCAAACAAGTACCATGAAAGGAAAGGAATTGTTGTTTGGAATTTTAGAGAAATAACAAATTCAAGCAAAATCTAAAGATGGAAAGCTTGCAAGACAGTCACCACATTGTGCCATAGAGTTGAAGAAAGGAAAGTATGGATGCATAAGACAGACCACAGGATCTGGACAGACACCAGATAGCTATCTGTACGAAGGCCGAATTCACTGTAAATAGGGATAGTAACTGGCTGGGTAGGAAAAATGACTTCAGTAATATATACAATGTTAGCAAACACCTAAAATCATGGGTGATTGTACATCTAATCAGTAAGAACAAACTTTAAAGATGACCTGTAAATTGAAGTACAAATAAAACTAGTTATGCATTAAAATATTATGAATCAAAGAAAATGTTCTATCCTGAGGAGAGAAACAATCATATATGATTGGAATTTATGTAAGTTAAAGCATAATGCAACGTTTAGTGATGATATCATTGAAAAGCTTAGAGGGAAAGTGCTGTAAAAACTTCGTAAAATAATTTTGAAATTTTATGATAAAATCTGAGCCTCAGGTTCAAGCACAGGATTCATTTGACTTCCCTTGTTTTATTTTTCTGCATAGGTACAACACTGTGTACAATTCTGTTTAAGGACATCTATAGGATGTTTTAATTTTTTGCAGTTACAAGATATTTTATTAGTTATCAAATACAGAAAGTCATTAATAAAGGAACTTACTAAATATGTTACTAGTGATCCCAGGCAGGGAGATAGCAGTGAAACAGAATACCTTCTTGGAGGTTTTATATGCTGTCTGAGAATATTTGTAGCATATGGATCTGTGGAATCTAGTGTCTGATAAGAACTTTTTTTGTTTGTAAAGATTTAAGATGTATTTGTTTATTTTTATGTGCATGAGTGTTTGTCTGCATATATGCTTGTATTATGAAGTTTTCTGTAGAACTTGCATGCCTGGTGCTCATGGAGGCCCCAAGAGTGGCCACGAGCTTGAATTACACATGATTCGCATGTGTGACGAGAAGTAAACCAGTTTCCTCAGTGTGAGTGAGACAAAGTTTCAGTGTATAGCCTGGAACTCACTGTAGACTAGGCTGTATGTGCTCCCAATCATTGAGCCATCTCCTCTAGCCCCACATGAATGCATCTCAACTCTTATACCTTACAAAGGACTGTATTTATTCATTGTACTTCTTCATAAAAGAAAAAACTCAATGTCAATTTTTCATTGCAAGACTATGAAGTCATTGTGTAAAGGTTGAGATAACTTGAGTTTAGATTCTTTCCAAATCAGGCAATTAAAGCATACAAAAGCTAGTGATTATTATTCATTCATCCTAAGTACAAAAATAAGTAGGTGAATGTCTTCGGAAATCCTATTATGTATCAAGAGTGGATCCAAAAGAAAAGACATCCTCTGAAATCAAACCTGAAATATAAGTAATCAGAAATGGTTTTAATCATACAATCTCTATAATCTCAGGATCTTTAGGAAATTCAGACTTTAGGTGTGAAGCAGACATCAGTCCCACCTGGCAACCAGAGACACAGGTGACCTAACAAAAGAGCATCCTGATGCTAAAACTTCCAGGTAATTTGAATACTTGTTCCTCCTTCTCCCAGCTCTTATCAGTCTGGTACAAGCCATCATTTATTTTAAATACCAAAATAAATAAATAAATAAATAAATAAATAAATAAATAAATAAATAAATAAATAAATGAATACAGGATGAGAAAATTGTTAGAGATTATACTTAAAAAAGCATGGTTGTGCTGGGCAGTGGTGGCACATACCTGTAATCCCAGCACTTGGGAGGCAGAGGCAGGCCGATTTCTGAGTTCGAGGCCAGCCTGATCTACAGAGTGAGTTCCAGGATAGTCAGGGCTACACAGAGAAACCCTGTCTCGAAAAACCAAAAAGAAAAAGCATGGGTGAATTAAATGACTTCATCTTAGCCTATTGTTCAGTTTCCTTGGCTTACTTCCTAAACTTTGCCTTGTATCAGCCAATACAAGAAAACAAAGTATGTCATGAACTATGACTTCACTGGTTTATTCTTGGAACCTAAGTTGGAAGATGGTGCTTAATTTAATTTTTTGAGAAAGGCATTACTACCAAAAGCACTTAGAATTAAGGAGCAGTGGTATTGGAGGTCCACATTTATTTTGACAGATTTATAGCTTCCCTTGAGAGATTGTGTCATTCCTTGGCATGGTGCATTGAGTTCTTCTTTCTCTTTGCCCTGTGGAGGTAGATTGCTTTCAGTGCATCAAAAGATGATGAAGATGATGTCCACTACTCTACACATTTTGGATTCTAGTCACCAAAGTCAACTTTGAAATGTACCAAATTAAAGAAAATATATTGTGAAAGTATGCAATGAAAATATAAAGACTTTGGCCAATTTTGAATAAAATGGCCTTAAATGATACATAAAACACACGTATTTAAAAAGCCATCAACTTTTTAGTACTGGTCCTTTAATTGATAACTGTCCCCCCCCCCTTTTCTTTTCAAATTAATCATTCCACTCCTTTACATCTCAAATGGTATCCTACTTCCTGATTTCCCCTCCACACACCCTGCATCCCATATGCTACTCTCTTCCCCTCCTATTTGCTTCACCCAACCACCAACTCTCTCCCACCCCACCACCCCAGCATCCTCCTACACTGGGACATCAAACCTCTACAGGACAAAGGCACTTTGTGGGATGACTGTCTAACATATTTGCTTCTAATAATCTCAATGCTTAGTGGTCTCTCCAATCTGCAACTTGGTGACAAACTCCTTGTCTCTTTGGTATAAGTAGAAGAATCATAAAACAAAACAATATGCCATTATTTTTACAAAGCTCAATCAGCGGAAATAATGCCTAAGAATTTTTTTAAAAATTGTGTTTTTAATAAGACATAATTAGATTTAGTTTGTGATGTTTAAGAAATTCATTTAGTACTCTATGCTCAGAGTATTTGTTTCTAGAGTATTTTTATAAAATTAAACAGTGGTAAAAACATTAATTATTCATAAATGAGGCATTATGAGTAGCACAAATGAGATCTACCTCATAAGTCATAAATAAATATATTTAGTCATAAAGTTAGCTATATGCCAACATACAAATTTATTCCTATGGTTGCATGTATAGTAAAATAGGTTTTGGCTAGAAATTGTTTTGCTGTATGATATCACTCTATGAAATAGCAGGCTTTATAAAAAGACACATATAAATTAATGATCTAGTATAACATATATGCTAGAAAAGAACTATGCATATTTAATTCTAGGCTCACATATTTCATTAATGTGAGTCCATTCTTGTGGCCTTTTGTGCCCATACTATTGCATTCTTCTGTGCTATTTATTTGCAAGTCCTTTGGTCAACAAAAAATTTAAAAATGTCCACTAAACCACAGTTAATTTATCTCAGTATGGTTTGTTGAGTATTGATTTAATTACACTGCCTTGGTTGCTAATGTAGCTCATGATACAGCTGCTAGATTAAGAAAATTTCTCTCCTTCCCTCAGTTTAGTTGACTTGGGGATTATGCACATCTAAGTGACTGACAGTTTACTATAGAGGCTTTCTGTAAATATTCAAGTTCAGAGGCTCACCATTCCTGTTAATTACTTGTGGTTCTTTGCACCTAATTTAGTTAAGTAGCTCTTTTCATCAATGGACAATTTCACAAGGAAGTAACAATTTGATGTAGATAGCCATATGAGTTTAATTTCACTCTGTAATCTTAACAAATTTTCTTAGAGGACAGATAAACCACACCTTAAAAATCACAGGAGGTAAACAATAATAATCTTATAAAATACTTTAGGAAATAAATCTAATTATGTCCACATACTACATTATTGTTATGTCTTCCTATAATTTACAAGGCTGAATGCTGAAGAATCTTTCTCACACTCACAAAAGTTTAAACCAGAAAATAATATACCACAAACATGTGAGAATAATAAATATGCTTTAAGATTGCTTTTGAAATTAGGACTTTGCTACTATCTTTGTATTTTTTTCCTGGAATAACCCATGCACTGAATCTCATGTGTCTAGGCAATGGAATCCAAAATGTACTCCAAAAGAAAATGGCAAATATCTCAAAACTGACATTTACAGTGTTGTGGTGAAAAGTACAAGGAGGCTAATTACCACATCATACTGGTAGAAAGACATTCTCCAACTTTACTGCACCATATGCAGCCTGTTTGAGGCAAATACATAGGTAACACATCTTAACTACTTTCAAATTTTGAACTGTTTAAATTTATATTGGAGTTTATTAACTATCCAGATAAGAGTATTTGTAACACACCTAATTATTGCAACAAATCATACGAGGTTTTCTAAACAGCCACTGAAGATATATTTTCTGTCATTCCTTGACATGGACACACTTTGCATGCAGTTTGAGACCTGTCATAGTAAATTTTATATCATGGCAACCAATATGACTGACAGTAAGTACATGGACAAGAAAATATTTAAGTGAAGAGCTTTCTACTTATTATTGTGGGGCGACATGACTGCAGAGCATAAGTGTGAAGCAGACAGTACTGTGATGGAAGTCTCTGGGGCAGGCTTCACATAGTGTTAGAGTAGGATGAAGAGAGAATGATAAAGGCAGATTGTAAAGATCTGACCTTAATGATGTACTTTTCCCAGTTAGGGCTCTCATCTCTTAAAGATATCACATATTTCAAAATAACCACAAACTAGACAGAGCCATTGAAATGCAAGCCTACAAATGCATTACTTCCCAAATTATAATACTAACCTTAATTTCTTACAGGACATCAACCAAAGAAAACATAGTTCAGTTTCACTCTGAAATAATTTGGAGCCTTCTGTTTGGAGACTGGACTTGAGTTCTATGAATAAAATCTGACCTGTCATAATTTCATACAACAAATTTTTACTAGGAAATCATATATGTACCTTGGTGAATAAAAATAAATCCTCATGTGAATATATAAAATGGTAGTATCAGCAGTTAGAGTCCAGAGTCTTTCTCATTTTCCTGGCCTTGTTATCACTGAGTTCTTAAGTATTAACTGGGGCTTCAATATTTCTGACAGAGGTACAAATTCCAACTGGTAGATTTATTGTCACGTGGTCTAAGGATTTGTGATTATTTCTTGCAAATCAGATTGTAAGATAATGGTGAAACTGTCTAAAATTAATGAGCAAGTCCAGATTCTAAAAAGAAAAGATAAAGTTTTGCATTTTTGGAAGGTGACATTTAATGCCTTTGAAAGCACAAGAGAATTTTTTGATAGAGTTTATGTTATCTATAGACCTTCATTATCACTGAATGCTTGCACCGTGCCCAAATCCATATGTATAAAGTGTGACACACAGAGAATACTGGAATGGGCCTGAAGACATGCCTAGGCATAAAAGTATGGATCCCTTGTCAATGGTGTTATTGTCCTAGGAGAGAGACCCCAGGGTGTCCTCTTGCCTTTCTTCTGTGTGTGTGTATACTGCAGGAAGGCAACTGTCTATGTCTCTGAAACTAGAAATGAAATGAGATTCTCACCAGACACAGCTCATCCAAAATCCTTGACCTTGAATTCTTGTTGTCTCCAGGACTGAAGGAAATAAAATTCTTTTGTTATTAGTCACCAGCCTATAACATTTTATTATAGCAAACTGCATCAGGGATGCCATGATTCCTAGAGACATAGTTCAATTCAGCTACAGCCAAGGTAACTCAGGGACAAAGACTGATTTTTAAAAAATGCCCCTTACACCTCCATGAAGCAGAAAATTAGAACTTGAAGCTAATAACTGATCCTTTTAAAGAGATATCAACACCAGCTGTCCATTTTCCCCATCTCTCCGCAGGAATTGTCATCTGGACTGAAGATAATTTACAGAAAATTTTGGCATCTAGAGCATAGTGTGTACTTTCATTTATTTTTCTCTCTGTAGACTGATGTCTAAGAGAAATAATTAACACCGTATATTGTAAACTTTCACTAAGAATTTGTGTGTGTGTGTGTGTGTGTGTGTGTGTGTGTGTGTTTCAGTGGGGATGGACTCAATTATTCACTAATAATTCTGAAGTCTAAATTAGAATTATATTTCAAGCACTCCAAGAGTTATCATCTCCCAAATGTCACAAATTGGTGATGGAATCATTCAGCTGGTTGTTGATAAAAGGGGAAATAATATTAGCAATTTTATTATGTCCCTGAATTGTTTCAAATAAGAAACTCTTGCAGGGCCTGGGGAGAAGGGCTCAGCATTGGGAGTTCTTGCTGTTCCTGCAGAGAAAGTTGGTTCAATTATAAGCACCCACACATCTATCACAATCACTTATAATTGAAATTCCAGAGGATCTGCTCCCCACTTCTGACCTCTGGAAGCATCAGGTAAATAGTATATATAAACATAGAGGCAGATATAATATGCACACACACACACACACACACACACACACATGCACACACATGAAACGTTTATGATCAGAACATGTGTTTTATGATGTGAAAAGTGAATAGAATATGTTGTTTATTTGTAAGCTGGAGTATAGATTGGATTACAGAATGGAACAGAGACTGAAATAATTAACATGATGAAACAGAAAATTACTCTCCGGAGGACTTTGCTAAACTGCAGCAGGCAGATAGCACTCATTTCCAATCGGGTTTTCAGTGCAGGTGAAGAAACTTAAGAGACTGAGTTTGTTCCAGCTAGCAGGGTGAAAAAGTAAATTTGAAAGCTTTTAACATTTTCTAAGAAAAGATCTTTGGTCCAAGAAACCACTGGCACCAAAATGTGTTTATGAACTACCCTAAGAACGGTGGATCTAGGGATGGGCTGGGTAGCCCATTCAGAGTTGCCCCAGAGTGTCCCTACACCCCTGTTGGGATAAGACATACTCTCCAAAATGGGGGCCCAGAAACTCTTCCTGCCTGATAGGCTGTAGCATACGGGCCCAAAAGGAGAGACTTCTCTGACTGACCCCTTCAGAATGCCGTAGATACCTGTTTTACAGACTGGAGCAGTTTTCTCCACGAAGGTCAGAGACAAGCAGGTACTGCTATGGTGAACGGCACAAATGTCATCTGGGCAGAACCTTCACTCCCTGGCACTCAATGCAGAAAGTGGAGCTAATTGCCCTCACCAAGACATTGGAACTTAGAGCCAGGAAGAAAATTAAAATCCATGCAGATAGCAGGTATGCCTCTGCCACAGCCCACGTCCACAGGTATATGTGCCAAGAGAAAGGACTGCTCACATCAGAGAAAACAAACAGGAAATCTTGGATGCCATAATGAAGCCGGCAACTGTATTATTCACTGCCCAGGACATCAGAAGGGAAGAGACTCAATGGGTAATAACCAGGCAGATCAAGGGGCTCCAGAAGTGGCTATGCAGGAGCTTACCCCGGATATGGGCCTGCAAGAGACACTCACTGGGAAATGGGACTGTATTTAGCGATGGCCTCACTTAGAATATGCTGAAGAAAACAGGACTCAGATTGCTAGCTACCCTACCAACTATTACCAAGAAACAAGTAGGGAGATCTATATTCCCTAGAAAGTAAGCAAAAGACTTATTAGGTCAAATGCACAGATGTATTTAGAGGATAAAAAACTTGTCCAATAAGTTAAGGGACCTAAAGTATATATTTATAAGACTCAGGTTTGGGGCCACAGAGATAGTAAAACAGTGTATGCCTGCAAGGAAATACTTATGCAGCCAAGAGTAAACAAGTCAAAAGACCTAGGGGAAAACAGCCTAGAGTATATTGAGAGATTTTATAGAAGTGAAGGCAGGAAAATATGGTTACAAATACCTTCTGCTGTTTGTGGATAATATCTCTGGAAGAGTTGCAACTTTCCTCATCAAGCAGGAACCAACTGCCATGATAGCTAAGGAAGATATTAGAAGAAATTTTCCAGTGTTTCGGATGCCCAAGGTAATTGGATCAGACAGTGGTCCTGCTTTTGTCTCTTAAGGTAAGTCGGGGATTGACAGAGATATTGAGGACTAATTGAAAGCATTATTGGGTTCTGTGCCCAGAACTCAGGGCAGGTAGAGAAAATAAACAAAACCCTAGGAGAGACCTTAACTAAATTAACCTTGCAGACTGGCTCAGGCTGGGTGGTGCCCCTTCCCTTGGCCCTGTTCTGAACCTAGAACAGCCCCTGCCACTTTAACCTGACCCCTATTGAGATCCTGTTTGGTACCCCAACTCCTTTTGTATCCACTGGGCCCTCCTAGGAGGTATTCCACAACATGAGATTTAGCCCAAACTGTCTACTTTAAATGTTCCAGGGATGCCAGAGACTCCTCACCACTTCCAGACTGGTGACTGGATCTGTGTAAGGAGGCTTCAGGGAAGAGTCGCTGGAACCCAGATGGAAGAAACCTTTTCTGATGCTGCTGTCACTCCCACAGGCCTCAAGATGTATGATACTACAGCCTAGGTGTATGCTTCCCATGTGAATCCTGCAGACACCCTGTTCTCCAGAGACCCCTGCTGGATGGTACAGAAGATAGAGAATCAAGATCACTCAACCTTGATCATGACTGCCTGATACCCTTGGATTCTGGTTCCTTCCCCCATCCTATGTGCCCATCTGCCAAACCTGTTACAGCACTCACTGTCTCCTTTCTGTTGGGGTTGGGGATGGCTGGGGCAGCCACCAGATCTTCCACTCTGGTCTTACAAGGAGAAGATTATGACAGTCTGAGGGCAGCCATTGATTTAGGTGTAGAGAGAATAGAAACTTCCATCAGTCACTTTCAAGAATCACTGACTTTGTTATCAAAATTAGTATTGCAGAATAGAAGGGCTATGTGCTGCCTTAGCTGAGTGGTGTTGCTTTTATATAGACCATTCCAGAGTTGTTCAAGAGTCAGTTGCCAAGGTGAGGAAAGGGCTAGCCAAGCAGAAAAGAGAGAAAAACAGAGTCAGGGCTGGTTCAAGTCTTGGTTTAACTCCTCCCCTTGTTTAACCACCTACATATCCACCCTGTTAGGACCTTTAATTGTTCTCCTTTTGTCCCTAATTTTTGAACTGCTTGGTCGCTATTGGTAAGAAACACATAGGTACAGTAAAGCTAATGATTTTACAGAAGAGATATAAAGATATAGATACAGAAGACCAGGGGTATGATCTATCAGAATTCCAGCAATTGCTTCAGGATTTAAGCATGCACAAAGAAAAGGAGGGAATGAAAGGGTCAGCTCAGGAACTTAGGAAAGGTCATAGAACACTTGCCCCTCCCAGAAAGGAGAGGCTAAATTACATTCCACAGACCACAAGGAAGTCCCTGCAGCTAGAGGAGGCCCAGATTTATTCTAAGACCATTGACCACCTACCTCATTCCCTAACAACCAATTAGTTTAAAACACTGCTCTGCCAATCACATTGTGCCTAATGGTGGCTGCCTTGAGGATTGTATAAAAGCCTGCACAGCCCAGTGCATACGGTCACTCTCTCTCCATGTGCAGGGCGACCCCAACATACTGGAATAAATAAAAAATCCTCTTGCTTTTTGCACTTGAAAAAAAAAAGAAAGAAAGCTTTTCACAATCGCTACCAGGGCCAACCTGACAATCATTACTACCATAGTAAAATTTCAGCAGAGAGTAGATTTCTGGCCATGACTCTATAGACAAAAAGAGACATTAATATTTTAACTACCCACTTTAATCTGAGCTAGTGGAATTTTCTAACATTTGTAGATATAAATCTAAGCTGGTAGGATTTAGTGCCTCATTAGTGGACAGCAAATCACCCTGTGGCTTTGCTGGTGAAGTTCTAGGGATATCTCAGCACACCATCATTACCACCAAGCACTTATTGTCACAAAATTTGCTCAAATAAACCTGAAAAGGTAATTGGGTTAATTCACTTAGGTAATTTTGAAAAATGTTACACCAATTTACCCCGTGATAATGCCTCTAATGTCCTGTTACGTCACTGAATACAGAGAGGGTAATGAAGATTAAATGATTGAGATTCTAGTCTATTCTACTAGACCAATAAAGTTTGGTCTTGTTTTAAATTTTAGTTTTCCATTGGATATTTTATTTATTTACATTTCAAATGCTATCCTCCTTCCCAGTTTTGTCCCCAGAAACCCTCTAGTCCCTCTCCCTTCCCTGCTTTTCTATGAGGATACTCTCCTACACATCCACCCATCCTGCCTGCCCCACCCCAGCATGCCCCTACACTGGGACATCAAGCCTTCATAGGAACAAGAACCTCCCCTTCCACTGATGTAGGATAAGGCCATCCTCTGCTACATGTGCAGCTGGAGCCAGGGGTCCTTCCTTGTGTACTCTTTGGTTGGTGGTTTAGTCCCTGGGAGCTCTGGGTTCTGTTTGGTTGAAATTGTTGTTCTTCTTATGGGGTTGCAAACACGTTCAGCTCATTCAGCCCTTCCCCTCTCTCTTCCATTAAGGTTTTGTTTTGTAAATGTCTTCAAGATACATAGTTCTGTGTCATGATGGTAATTGTTGTATCTATGTACATAATTTTCTTAAACTGTTAAGCCTTCTAAAGATAGACAGGTGTTAGATATTTATAAATCTGCACATGATTGCTAATTTTCAATAGTTTCATCTTTGTATAAAACCTTATTGTTAACTGCAATGAATTATATGATACTTGCATGTTTGTAAATACTCATAACTACGTGGACTCTCAAAATTGTACAGAAGCACAACTTTTATCAAAGGAACCCATGCAACATTTACTGAGGTGCTAGGACATTTCCCATAAGATAAGAACAATGGGTTTCATATATGCTTGACAGAAGAGGTAGCCTTTTACCCTTCTTGCTTAAACCTGTCCAAAGGAGTTTATTGGCACTACCTCTTTGACATCTCTCACTTACCCCTGTAATGTAGCATCAAATGAGATGAACCAAAAAGACTATACCTCTGGAATCATGGACTACGGCAGGCAATCACAAAGATAGTTAACCAGCAATGTCTTCTGAAAATATATGTCCAAAGACAGAAGAGAAAGTTGTCAGAACTGAAATAGTCACACTTCCTCTGCTAGTATTGCCCTATACTCCTAATACTTAGGGAACTGAAACAAGAAGATTGTAAGTTTAAATACAGCCTCAGATTCATATGAGATTCTGTGTCATACCAACAAGATGGAATTGCTTGTGCCAGCCTTTCCGAATTACAAAAAAAGCTACCAGGTTTCAAAATGGCTCTCAAGTGAGGCTCTCCAACATTAACTAAATATGCTATCTTTGACATACTCAGATAGTCAGCATATACATAGAAGTCTTTTGTGGGACTCGGTGGTTCCTAACCCCAACGATATAAAAGAAATCCACTGAATGGAGGGAAGTTAGAAAGGAAGAAAGGGACAGAGGGAGAAAGATTGGAGGGAAAGGAAGGAAGCAGGGACCCTTTTCCCATCTCCAAACTTTCTCTTTGTCTTCTCTTTCCGTTCGTGTTCAACTTAGTTAAAGACAACTTATTTGAAAGACTTGCCAAGGGAAACTGCTTTGCTGATGGAGTGCAAATGTTGTTTGGGTGAGGAATAGTGCAATCTGGCCTGTGTGGTTGAGCAGAAAACATTATTTTTTAAACAACCTGAGTAGAGGGTAACATAAGTACCATTAATGATTTAGCTTCTCCAGGAGCAAACAAAACAAAACAAAACAAAAACAAAAAATTCTTATTATTTTAACAAGTTTATTTTAGCCAAGAAGTCCTCAAAGGCATTATGAAAGGACAGTAACTGATGTGTTTTAATATGTAAGAGCACACTGTGCCAGAGAGCTGCCAGGTTTACCACCTGGGCAGAATACAGAAAAATTAGCACAAACTACACAATAGAGACCAATTTCATTTACTCTCCAACTTACCATAACTCTTCCTTTGTTCTCTGTTATATACTGATTTCCTTTACTAACATATTTATATAAATACATTTCAGTATTAAACATATTAAAATGTAAGCATACTGTACAGAGAAATAACTATACTAAATACGATTTTGCTTTTGTGAATTGTAATTAGGTGAGTTGAAGACCAGTAGCATTATTATGAGCAGGGGTTTGAATACGAATGGCCCTTCTAGACTTGTATATTTGAATGCTTGCTTACCAGGAAGTGAAATGATAAGACTGGAAGATGTGGCTTTGATGGCGGAAATGTGTTTTTGTGGGTGAGCTTTGAGGTTTCATAAGCCTGTGCTAGCCCACTTCCTGCCCCTTCTTACAGATGAGGAAGTAGCTATAAGATGCTCCTGTGGCACTATGATTGTTGCCATACTCCCTACAATGATGACAAAAAAACCCCAGAAGTTCTGAAGCTGTATGTAAGACACAATTAAATGCTTTGCTATAGAAGATTTGCCATGGTCATTTTTTCACTTCAATAGAACAGTAACTAAGATATATCATCATCTTACCATGTGCACATAAATTGGTGTAGCACATTATATACTTTAGATGTATACAATCTTTATCAATTAAGCCCAAACCTGAAAAACATCAAAGTTCACCATAGGGTATTTGGTTACTAATTTTGTTATTATGAGAAATTGCAAGCAAATATACATTTTCAAGGGCATTGTATTTTAATGGAATATAATTAGAACTGTAATTCATTATGAAGTCTTTTTATGCATGGCAGTGATTAAGACTTTTGTATATACATAATCATTATTAATTCTCAAACTTATATGTGAATACTTCAAATTTACAAACAGTTGTAATATGTGATATTCATATATACATCATTTCACATTTAATAACAAGTATAAAATGATAAATTGTTCAATTTATCTTCTGCCAGAATATTGATTTATAATGTATAATATGAATCATTTACTTTCAGTAATTTTCTTTTGAAAACTGATGACAAGCAGATAAACTATTACCCACTAATTTATGGAAATAATAATTTTGATTTATTTATATATCAACTTTAATCGGTTCTTTAAAATGTAAATAAAACAAGTGAAAATGCCTTTATATAGGTTAAAAATAACTGTCAGTTTTAAGATATTCAAAGTATTACTTTCTAGTTATCAGAAACTTAACAACTATTGTACACATCAGTGGCAGTACCTAAGAAGTGTCTGTTTCTGCCATGTACAACCATGTTGATAACTTGTAGGTATCTCTTTAAACAAGTACATTTTGGGACAGTGAGATGGCTCAGTGATGAATGACGTTTGCCACCAAGAATGGCAACCAATGTATAATTTCTTAGACATACATGATATAAAGAAAGAATTAATCCACACAAGTTGTTCTTTGACCTGCACATGCAAGACATGCTTGCACAACTGCACACATACAGACACACATGCATACAAACACAAATAACCTAAAATATAATTATAACTAAGTCTACACTTAATTCTATTATTTCTGTTTGTATTTAAAATGACACTTACATTTACAGTTAGTCTCACTGGGAATGTTTAAGTTCTGTTATATTGCTTTTTGAATAATCACAAACTGAAACATGTATGATGCAGTTTGTATCTAAAATCTAAGAGGCAAATATGTATGTATAAAAAAATAATTATTTGACTGGGTTTGAACTGGAGAAGTTCCTGTGTCGAGTTCTGTGAGTTCACATGTATATTACATTCTGATATGTTTTGAAGACACTTTTTCCTTGAAGTCATCCATCACATATGGTTCTTATAATGGTTTGCCTTCTGTTCTGAATGGATCCTTGATCTCTGAGTAGAGAAGTTGGAAATTCCCCAAACAATATAGGACTAATATCCAAAATATTTAGAGACTTAAAAATTTTGATACAAAAACAAACAAACAAGCAAATAATCTAATTTAAAAATAAGATAGAGACTTAAACATAAAATTCTTAATAAAGGAAACTCAAATGGCTGTCAAGCATATAAGCAAATATTCAACTTCCTTACCCATGATAGAAATGTGAATCAAACCTTCACTGAAATTCCAGCTTACACCCATCAGTACCAAGAAAAACAACACTCCATTGCTGGTGGGATTTCAAACTTATATATTCATTATGGAAATCAGTAGACAGTTTCTTAAAAGATTGGAATTGCTCTCTCTCAATATCCACCTATACCACTTTTGGGCATATGCCCAGAGGACATTTCATCCTATCCCAAGAGCACTTATTCAACTGTGTTCATTGCAACTCTGTTCATAATAGCAATGAATTGGAAACAAGCTAGATCCTCTTCAACCAAAGTCTAGATAAAGAAAGCGTGGTTGCATTTACACAATAGAGTATTGCTCAGCTTTTTAAAAAGTGACATCTTGAAACTGGTACACAAAAATCATCCTCAGTAAGCTAACCTAGATTCAGAAAGATAACTATGGTGTGTATTTATTTATCTGTGTATAATTGACCATTATATAATTGACCAATTATATAATTGACCATTAAATAAGTGATAACCACGTTTCAATTAAGGATGTAAAATACACGGGGAACTAGACAAAGCTCATATGAACTTTTAGAGACTGAAACAGCAAGGATAGGAACTACAAAAGTCTGCTCTCTGGTGCAGTTTTCAATTTAGTACTTTTCTGGGACACCTGAATGTGAATGTAACGTTTTTAGGCCCAAAATAATTTACGTGTTGGAGGTTTACTGCCTCCTCTGCTAACCTAGACCTAGTCTTGGAAGTTTCTAGCCTCTGTACAATCTAATCTAGGCCTAGTGTTTTCAGCCTCTGAGAGCTAATTCTGGATAATCTTAACCTTTCTACCTCTTTCTCAACAATGGCTGGCTCGTTCACCTCTGTTCTTCTGTAAGATGAAGTTTCTCTGAGCAATTCAGTGATGTACTGACCAAGGGGGTAGACAATGTGAGCACAGAGAGGGGAAGTAGATGCAGAGGTCCACCCCCACTCAAGGAGTTATCTATAATCCCTACCTGCCAGGAAACAGAAAGTCAGTTTTCTTCAATGAACTATCACTAAATATACTCACAAATACCCAAGTAGTTGGCTGGCACAAATGGACTTCATGTTTTTGCATGATTTTGTTTCAGTTCAGTTTGAGATATATTTTGTCTTTCTGGGTTTTGTCTACTTGTTTGCTCTGATTTGGGGTTTTCTGTGTGATTTTTTTCCTTTGGAAAGACACACGCTATAATGTTGAGTAGGTAGAAAGGGAGGAATTGAGGAAGAAAAATATAAGCTATTTAAAATTTTTTTATAAATTATATAAAATTTTTATAAATTTTATAAATTATATCCTTCTATTTATAATGATCCCACATTCCCAAAGCAGTTGTACTTACATTCAGCTACTCATGAGCATTGATTCTTCATTCTCCATAATTTTGAGTCAGGCTCTGTTTTCAAGGTATCAAATATAACTCCTGATAGCTGTAGGATTGTGGCATCCATTCCACTCATAATATCACAAACAGGACTTCTCTGCTACCAAACACACATTGTTATGGGGCAAATTATATCTTAAATCAAAGGGAATAAGCTACGGTTTATTCTCAAACAGGCATGACCTTGACCCAGTAACATGGATTCAGTTTGATCAAAATAATATATCATTACTTGATAAACAGTTATAGTTTTCATGTTTACCAAGGTGAAAAACATACATCATCTTTTTTTTTCTTTAATTCAAATAAATTTGTTGGAACATCCTAAAGGGACGTTAGCACAAGATAACAATATCTTCTATGGATTTCATATCTATCTGATGACATGCATTTTGGTTACCCAAGGCTAGCAATCCCATAACATATTTTAAAGGGGCTTTGCTTGATAGTTTAAACAGTGCTAACTCAGAAATAGAAGTGAATGAGGAATGACTGACTTCTAAGGGAACTCAGGATAATCTTGGTTCTCAGTCTGTAGCACTGCACATTCTCTTTCATAATCAAGAGTTCTAATCAGTTAATCTTGTAGAATCTTTCACATAGGAAATGACTTTTTCTGGGAGCTTCAGTTTATACATTCAATCAAAAAAAAAGAAAAGAATATAATTATCCTCATTTGATCCATTGATGTATTTCAAATGAATTTTTGTATTGAAGTCAGTGGGAATTCTAATTAGACAGTTTGAGTAAAAGCCCCCATCCTGAGAGTGCAGAAAATAAACCATAGAGTTTTCATCCCTAAATGGCATATCTATAACATATCTCTTCCTCCTGGGAAAATGGATGATCATGTAAGATTATATAGAGAGTCAGTATAAGCGAGATGTTGCAGAGGACAGATTCAAAACATTAATTTTTAAATATGACAGCTCCCTTGTGTATTAGAATTCACAGTATCTGTGTGGAACATATGAGAAATAACAAGATCATGCCAGCAAAACTTATAGCATGAATGTTGGTAGGTGTTTCATAAAATCCCACTGATGACTGAGAAGCTATTGGCTTCTAAACAAGAGTGAGCTTTCTTAAAGCAAGTGGCTTATCTAGTAGGTGCACAATACTCCAGAGGATGCCCTTCTTGCGTGATGGCAGCACTAAACTTATTCAGTTGAAAGAAAGAAAGAAAGAAAGAAAGAAAGAAAGAAAGAAAGAAAGAAAGAAAGAAAGAAAGAAAGAAGGAAGGAAGGAAGGAAAGAAGGAAAGAAGGAAAGAAGGAAAGAGAGAAAGAAAAAGTTAAGGAGGAAGAAGGGAATGAAAGAAGGAAGGAGAGAAGGAAGGAAGGAAGGGAGGAAGGAAAAAGAAAGAAAAAGAAGGCAGGGAAGCAAACACAAAAGAGTTTATATGCTTAGAAGGAAGAAGAGTTAGGGATGTGGGAGGGATTAGAGAGATAGAGGTACAGTGGGTATAGTCAAAACAGATTTATACTTTTATAAAGTTTGAAATGATACATAAAAATACATTTAATATGTAAAAAGAGTCGTCATCCTTGTACAAAAAGAAAGTCAGAAAATGGAAGGAAGCAAAAACGATATCTAGAAAATGAAATTTCCATTGGATAAAAGCAAAAGTAATGAAGTTTTATTCACACTTAGGGCACCTGAATTCACCACAGTATTCCTGAAAAAGATGCTGGGAACCAGAACTGATAATGGAACTCTCCATAAGAGTAAGTTTTTTTCAGAGAGGCAGCAGTTTCACTGCTAGGCTCGCTCTAGTACATGGTGCTTCACCCATGCAAATGCAGGCAACCCTAAACAGAATCAGTGTGTTTGACAAAGGAAGAACACATGGGCAGGTAAGTAGTAGGGAGACAAGAGAACTAGAGAGAGAGCTGTTATGCATTCTATCAAAAGCACTTTATATAACGTATAGAATGCTCAGATTTTAAAGATAAATAAAAATATAAAAATGAATACTAATGTGAGATTCTCATGCTAACGTATTGTTCACTAAAAGGTAAAATTAAGTATGTTATGTTTGCATACTTTCTCAAGCTTCCTAGCTGCTGTAATAGAAATTTGAACCATCTCAATTCAAAGTGAGTTTCTGTGTCATGTTTTGTCCAGGTTGAGGGATTCAGTAGCAAATTTCCTTTATGTTCTTTTCCTTCCCTTTGTAAATAACAATGGCTCCAACACAGGGGAGGAGAATTCAAAGTGAGCATTAGACATAAAAGAAAAATATTTCTGTTGTGAGAAATCCTTCATCATTATAGTTTACTTGTGTTGTTGGATTGAAGGCTCTTATGCCAGGAAATCCAATAGTCTAGAAAGTAATACAATTTTATAGCAAGGAAAGTGTTTCTTTCCTAAAAGTACTCACATTACTTTTTCAGTCATAGAATTGTTCTACAACCATGTATGGAACACACACATAAAGTCTGATAACCAAACACAAATCATTTTCAATGGTATTTCATTGGAATGTTCAGAAACAGTGAAAGGTAGAACTACGAAGAGGGAAGGATGAATGGTAGTATAGAAGCATATCTTAAAATTAAGTATAAAAAATAATTTAGCTCAGAAAAATATCACCAATGATCAGACCAAAATGGCCTTAAAAATAAACAATTTGAGTTATTCAAATTTTCAGTGCTTATAAACAAACCTAAGGTTTCAATGAATATCCAAGATTCTGAGTACACACGCTAAACAATGAACTTCCATCAAATTTTATATTAAACAATTACTTCATACACAGGTTTCACATTTTTGTCGTTTTTGTACTTTATTGGGAGTCTGAACTTAGCCATGATTTGTTATTTTTTTCGTCTTCTTTCATAACTAGGTTTCATTTTCTTTGTCTTGTTTTGTAATATTATTTGATTTTCCTTTAGGAACCTACCAGAAGGGGCTTATCAGTTTCTTCTTGATATCTTCCTTTTATGAAAATCTTTTGTATTCTGTTGTTATTGAAGGCGGGTTCCTGGAAGAGAAACTTAGGGATAGGTGGAGAAACAGCAAAAAGAGAAATGAGTCAAGTCAACATTGTGCTGATCTAGACTAAAACTTTCATAAATATTAGACAATATATAGCTTAGGAAGAAAGCCCTCCTTCCAGACTTCAAGGAAAAGTCTGAGCTTGCTGGCTCCAATCTCAGCAGGTCGCCTGCTAAAATCAGCATACTTCAAGTCTAGCAGATACTTCTGAGTGGGCTGTATTGTTCTCTAAAGAACAAAGGCCAGAAATGTCACAGGCTGAGCGCAGAGGCTGGAAACCCCAGCTCAATGCTGGAGGGGGAAGGGACAAAAATCAGTTTCCTAAAAATGTGTTTCATTAGCTCCAAATCATTATAAGAAAGAAAGGAAAAATACTAAAATGCCCATGTCATAATTAATTCATGTTATTATTGATACATGGTGAAAATATGCTCTATAGCATACAGAAATTAAGCAAAACTGGC
Organism: Apodemus sylvaticus; assembly: GCF_947179515.1. Lineage (NCBI taxonomy): Eukaryota > Metazoa > Chordata > Mammalia > Rodentia > Muridae > Apodemus > Apodemus sylvaticus. The sequence continues at coordinate 14,372,264 of NC_067486.1, read as the reverse complement.
AAGCTTAAAACAATTATGTACTTAAATCCAATTAAATTGTGTGTTATGTGTGTTCTTGTCTGTCTGTATCAATGTATATATACATGGATATGACTGTATGTTGTGCCAGGAAAGGACATTGGATTTTCCTGGAGCTGGAGTTAGACATAGTTGAAAGCCACCCAATTTGAGAACCAAAACTGAGTTGCAAAAGCAATACCCACTCCTAATTATTAAGCCATCTCCTCATATGCTATTTATAATAATGATGTAATACAGAGTCTTTCATTTTGTATATGGTTGGTCTGAAGTAATGAAATAGAGTAATATCTAGGACCACTGTAATAGTAGTAGGATGGTCCGCTGGGTCTGACCTAGAAAGGCAGTTATATCCATCCTGCCCCCTAGATAGCTATTATCTTTGAAGGTTAACTGAAGAGAAATACTGTTGTTAATCTTCATGAGTGCATCACCTGGGTAAGGTGAGATTTCTTGGTGATGCAGCTCTCCTTATCACTCATATTCCTATCGCTCCTCATCCTTTATCCTCTAGTTAAGCCCAATCAATTGGTTGGCCAAGTTGGAATTACACACAACTCACCATTTTAGGCTGTCTTTGAGGTCCCACCTGGAATGAGCAGGCATTTGTTGACAACTCTGTAAGAGCAAAGCCAAGACACTCTAAGTCCTTTTAAAAAAAACTAAAATACTATCATAAAAAAAAATAACTGAATTTGGAATACAAACGTGAAATGATAATCCTCTATATGAATTCACATGATGATCTTCTGAAGTGCTATGATAATGAGAATTTTTCTTCTCCAACTATATGACATCAACACTGAAAATGTTCCCTCACATCAGAGATGTTTCCATCCTCATCAGCCGCCCCACACACACTCAGTCCCAGGCTCTGCATTCCACAGTTCTGCCCCCCCTTGTCATTTCTCATTAATACACTGGCTATGTCACTGTCACTCCATGACTTCTCACTGTCATTTTACTGCCGGAGTTCATTATTTCTAATTGCTGTTTTATGCCACTCTTTGATCCATCAGTTTTTAATGTTCCACTTAATTGACTTCTTTGTTTAAATGATGTGAGGAAAACTGCAGATAAATTTGTCATTTATCTTATGAGATCTGATACAAGAAAGTTTAATTTGATTGCGTATTTCCTAATCAGAGAAAGTAAGGGAATGCTTTGTGCATTCAATTTATATGGTCGATCATATTGTGTTATCCGATGACCTTCTGAAACTAGCTTCAAAGGGTTTGGAAACAATAAGAGCATGCTGGGTTTGTTTGTTGTAAATGGGTACAGTTGGTCCTTAGTCTTTTAATCTGAAACATTTCACATTGAAATGTATTTAAAAATTATATCTATAGTCTTTTCATTATCATTCAATTAACCCAAGAATAAAAGGTAGGCATGACATATCAAACGTGTCATATATATATACATATATATATCCTATAAATATTTGGTATAATATCATAAATTTACTTTATAATATTTTTGAGTTATCAGTATGTTTACTATATTATTATGAGTTCCAGATTTTCAGAAGTATATAAATAAAAGTCTGTGACACCATAGGCAAACTTTTAGTCAAAAATTAACATACAATATATTAGGAAAAATCCTAAGAACTATAAAGAAACAAATAAAGGAAGGAGAATGTGGAGTGATAGAATAGTTATGCAAAATGAAAAGCAAAACCAAAATTTTAAAATATAAACAGGAAAATGTTGCAAAAACACTTTTAATGAAATTAAAACAATACATTCTTTTTCATGTCAATAATTTAAATCATTACAGAATAAAATGTACCAAATTACCATAAAATTATCAATATTTATGTTCCTCCTTAGAATAGATCATATGTAAATATAAACACTAGACATCTGCTTTTTACTCCAAATGGAACAAAATGTGCTAAACAATAATTTTATTTAATATTATGACAAATGAAAACTTATACATTCATATGTGTGTTAAAAATTGCAATAACTATGAAATAAGATAATCTATTTTCCCCATTTCATATGTATCCTTCAGTCTGCAGTATGTCCCCATAGAATGGAGACTTGAAGTTTTTCTTCCCCTAATGAAGGAAGTCTCTGTCCTCATGTGGTACCACCTATCAGATGACAATACTACTAAATGATGTTATAACTTCAGTGTTCAAATAAAATGTGGAGGAAGGTCCAGTACTCAGACCATAGCAATCACTCTCCATTTACAGAGGCTACTTAATCTACTGCAGAAATAATTTGTCCTTTTTTACTCGAGAAAACTTTCATAGCTGATTGTTCTTCAGGCTCTACTTCTTATACCCAGAGAGCATCAGTCAGCACCTCTTGCTCCCTCTATCTTTCTGCAATTCTAGCTTCTTCAGTACTCATCTCTACTAGTACAGAATGCCCTCCTCCCTTAAGCTTTGTAGCCCTAGTCTTTTAAGTCTCAAATTCTTAGCTGGAACTTTTCACCACAGGCTGAGGATGTTCTTAAAACAGAACAAGAATGTTTATAAACAAGCTCATTGAATTCTGTTTCTCTCAGGATCAATTTTTAATAATAACATTAATAATTTACAAATTTATACTTTTTACTGATAAGTCATATTTTCCAAAAATTAGAAAAAATATACTTTATAGTTTGTGAACACCTTTTTCAATAGTGTAAACTAAGTCTAATGATAAAAATATCTTCACGAAATATTTTAGAATCATTTGAATTTATTTATAATTTATATCTCCTACAAAATTTACGTTGAAATATTTAAATGACTAGAGCACTCAACTATATACATTTCAGCTTTATTCAAAATAGCTAGCAACTATAATATCCCTCAACTAAAGAATGGATAAAGAAAATGTGGTATAATCACAGAAAGGAGTATTACTTAGCTGTTAAAAATAACATCATGAAAATTGTCAGCATATTGATAGAACTAGAAAGCAAAATCTTTCCAAATGAGGTTTCCAAGACATGGAAACACAAACATGCTACGTACTCACTTATAAATGGTTATTAGTTGTAAAGTAAAGGACAACCACACTACAATGCACAGACATAGAGAGGCTAAGTGCAAAAGGGAACTCATGAATATCTCTGGAAGGGGAGATAGAATAGATATTGCTTGTACTCGGGTTGGGTGTGGACAGAACCTGGAGGGATCAAGTGGAAGAAGGATGAAGGAAGAGAGTACTGAGAGAGAGAGAGAGAGATTTGGGGAACAAGGGTAAACCTAGTGCAATCAACTCTAAGGAATCTGTGAGAAATATCCTTGCAAAGAGCCCTAGTAATGGGGAATATGAAGCCTGAACAGGTCATTTCCTGAAACCAGGCAAGACTTCCGGTGGTGCAACTTGACAGCAACCCAACCTCAAAACCTATACTATGCCCTACTTACAAGATGTGCAAGGGTAAAGGTAGCACAGAAATTGAGGGAATGACTGGTTCACCTTGAGACCCATACTGTAAGAAGCAACTTGCCTTGACTCTACTCAGAGCGTCAGGAACAAGAGTCTTGATAGCCCAGACTCTAGACTTAGGAAGAAGAAGCAGAGACCCAGAGCCAAACACTAGGCAGAGTTCAGAGAATCCTGAGGAAGGATTGTCGAATCCAAATGGGTCAAGAACACAAGAATACCCATAAAATCAACCAAAGAGACCTCACATGGGCTCACAGAGACTGAATGGAAAATGAGGGAGCTTACAAGGGTCTGATGTAGCCCCTCTGCATATATGTTAAGGTTGTGTAACTTGGTCTTTTCAGGGAACTCCCGACACTGGGAGTGGTGGCTGTCTCTGACTCTTTTGTATGCTTTGAGGATCTACTTCCTCCTATTGGGTTACTTCTTCCGGTCTTACTATGAGGGAAGGTACCTAGTCTCACTGTGACTGACTGCCATGTTTAGTTCCTAATCCCTTGAGTGGGGGGTCTGCCCTTTTCTGAAAGAAAAGTTGTGTATTGGGGAAGAAAGTGAGGGAAGGGTCTGGGGGAAGATGAAGGGTAGAAAACCGCAGTCGGAATGTAATATAGGAGAGAATACATTTTGAAAATTGGAAATAAAAAAATACTGTAGTAAATAAATTAACATATATCATCTAAGAACTTTGGGAAATATTTTAGGTAATTTAATAGAGACAATTTATTTCCTTATCGGGGGTTCTCACACCAAAATTTTCAATGACTATCAAGAATTAAACTCGGGCGGCGGCGGCGGCAGCTGCAGCAGTGGCTGCTCCAGCTGAAGGGCCATCAGCAGTGGAACCAAGGCGTCACAGGGACCAGTTAGGCCCTGCGCCCACGACCACTGACCTTCGCTGACCAGCCGGGCAGCAAGCAGCTGCAGTTGTGCGGTGCCTTTCCTGCATGGAGGCCACTTCAGAACTCGGCCTCCCACCAGTCAGGAGAGGTGCATCCATCTTGGTTCCATACTCCACGGATCGGACTGAGGTACACAAACATAATCCGAGGCCAACACCGCGGTGGTCTGAGCCTGACGGGCGTTGGCCTGCACCCAGGCCCTGGGCGGGTCGGGGGGCCATCGGGGTGCCAACCCAGGCAGGAGGTTTTTTTGCACAGGCCTGCGAGCGCGCCGCCGCCATTTTGCCTGCAGGACGACAGAGAGCTCAGGCGGGCAGACCTGTAACAGGCATAGCCTAAGGCTAACAAAGCGGGGGTCCAGGCCCCAAAAGGCACAGGACTGACCCCAAGAACTGGGCGGCTTGGTGGGCCATCTGTGAGTCAACCCGCCCAGGTGATTGTTAGCAAAGCAGACTCCCGGCGCTATCAGGGAGCGCGGGCACGCACGCCCGCCATCCTAGTCACCTGGCAGACCCAATTAACAGTCATAGCACTAGGGGAACTTTGCTCGGACCTTGGCCTCCCAGGCTTTTGCCTGGACTCAGGGACTGGGCGGCCAGGCTAACCTTGTGTGCGACAGCCCAGTTGGCGGATCGGCTGCCCAGCGGAGTGAGCAGAACACAGGGAGGGTCACAGTAGCATACACCTTCGGCACTCCCTGGGAGTTCACACGGGCTCCATCTGCTCCACAGACACAATCTGGGGCAAGGCCTCAGGCAGAAGCCCTTAGCTCTACTCTATCCTCTTCCGGATCCAGATCAGTCTGGGCGGCAGCATTACATCTCCAAGTCCTGCAAGTGGCTAGCTGGGCTTCCGGGCGGCCAGCTGGGAGAAGTCAGTGTGCTCCAGTGAATCCAGCGGGCCCCAGCGGGAGCCTTCGGGTGCCTGCTTTGGGATCAGAACAGCCTGGGCAGCAGCACACTGTCTACAAGCAGTGCAGGAGGTAAGCTGTGCACCAGAGGCCAACTGGGAAGGGGCAGCTTGCACTGGTGAGTCCAGCACTGACAAGATAAACTAACACCAGTGAGAACTAGATGGCAAAAGGCAAATGCAGGAACGTCACTAACAGAAATCAAGGCAATATGGCAACATCTGAACCCAATTCTCCTCTACCAACATGTCCTGGATACCCCAGCACACCAGTAAAACAAGATTTGGATTTAAAATCACTGGTCATGATGCTGGTACAGGAACACATGAAGGTCATACATAAAGAAATTCAGGAGAAAATGGATCAAAAGTTAGAAGCCCTTGCAAGGGAAACACAAAAATCATTGAAAGAAATCCAGGAGAATACAAAAGCCAACAAGGAGGAAATGCAAAAAACACTTAAAGAAATACAGGAGAACTTTGCTCAACAGGCTGAGGTCATGAAAGACGAAACACAAAAATCTCTTAAAGAAATACAGGAGAACTTTGGTCAACAGGCTGAGCTCATGAAAGAGGAAACACAAAAATCTCTTAAAGAATTACAGGAAAACACAAACATGCAAGTGAAGGAGCTAAGCAAAACCATCCAGGATCTAAAATCAGAAGTAGAAACAACTAAGAAAACTCAAAGGGAGACAACTTTGGAGATAGAAAGCCTTGGGAAGAAATCAGGGGACAGAGATGCAAATATCAACAACAGAATACAAGAGATAGAAGAAAGAATCTCAGATGCTGAAGATTCCATAGAAACCATGGACTCAACAGTTAAAGAAAATGCAAAATGCAAAAAGCTTGTAACCCAAAATATCCAGGAAATCCAGGACACAATGAGAAGACCAAACCTAAGGATTATAGGCATAGATGAGAGTGAAGATTTACAACTTAAAGGGCCAGCAAACATCTTCAATAAAATTATGGAAGAAAACTTCCCTAACCTAAAGAGAGAGATGCCCATGAATATACAAGAAGCCTACAGAACTCCAAACAGACTGGACCAGAGCAGAAATACTTCCTGTCACATAATAATCAAAACACCAAATGTTCTAAACAAAGAAAGAATACTAAAGGCAGTAAGAGAAAAAGGCCAAGTAACATATAAAGGAAGACCTATCAGAATCACAGCAGACTTTTCACCTGAGACTAGGAAGGCTAGAAGGTCCTGGGCAGATCTCATGCAGACTCTAAGAGAACACAAATGCCAACCAAAACTACTATATCCAGCAAAACTCTCAATCATCATAGATGGAGAAACTAAGATATTTCATGACAAAACCAAGTTTACCCAATATCTATCCACAAACCCGGCCCTAAAAAGGATAATAGGAGGACAACACCAATACAAGGAGGGAAACTTCACCCTGGAAAAAGCAAGATAGTAACCTTTCATCAAACCCAAAAGAAGTTAAGCATTAAAATTTAAAAAATAACGTCAAAAATGATAGGAAGTAACAATCACTATTCCTTAATATCTCTTAACATCAATGGACTTAATGCCCCAATAAAAAGACACAGACTAACTGAATGGATACGTAAACAGGACCCTACATTTTGCTGCTTACAGGAAACACACCTCAGGGTCAAAGACAAACACTACCTTAGAGTAAAAGGCTGGAAGACAATTTTACAAGCAAATGGTCTCAGGAAACAAGCTGGAGTAGCCATTTTAATATCAGATAAAATTGACTTTCAGCCCAAAGTCATCAAAAAAGACCCTGAGGGACACTTCTTGCTGGTCAAAGGAAAAATACAAAAAGAAGAACTGTCAATCCTGAACATCTATGCACCAAATGCAAGGGCACCCTCTTTCATAAAAGAAACTTTATTAAAACTAAAAGCACACATTGCACCTAACACAATAATTGTGGGTGACTTCAACACTGCACTTTCCTCAATGGACCGATCAGGAAAACAGAAACTAAACAGGGACACAATGAAACTAATTGAAGCTTTGGACCAATTAGATTTAACAGATATATATAGAACATTCTATCCTAAAACAAAAGAATATACCTTTTTCTCAGCACCTCATGGTACCTTCTCCAAAATCGACCATATAATTGGTCACAAGACAGACCTCAACAAATATAAGATCGAACTAATCCCATGCCTCCTATCTGATCACTATGGAGTAAAAGTGGTCTTCAATAGCAACAGAAACAACAGAAAGCCCACATACACGTGGAAACTGAACAATACTCTACTCAATGATACCTTGGTCAAGGAAGAAATAAAGAAAGAAATTAAAGACTTTTTAGAACACAATGAAAATGAAAACACAACATACCCAAACCTATGGGACACAATGAAAGCAGTGCTAAGAGGAAAACTCATAGCCCTGAGTGCCTCCAAAAAGAAAATGGAGAGAGCATACATTACCAGCTTAATGACACACCTGAAAGCCTTAGAACAAAAAGAAGCTATTTCGCCCAGGAGGAGTAGAAGGCAGGAAATCATCAAACTCAGGGCCGAAATCAATCAAGTAGAAACAAAGAGAACCATACAAAAAATCAACAATACCAGGAGCTGGTTCTTTGAGAAAATCAACAAGATAGATAAACCCTTAGCCAGAATGACCAAAGGGCACAGAGAAAGTATCCAAATTAACAAACTTAGAAATGAAAAGGGAGATATAACAACGGAAACTGAGGAAATCCAAAAAATCATCAGATCCTACTACAAGAGCCTATACTCAACACAACTGGAGAATCTGGAGGAAATGGACAATTTCCTTGACAGATACCAAATACCAAAATTAAATCAGGACCAACTAGACCATCTAAACAGTCCCATAATGCCTAAAGAAATAGAAGGAGTCATAGAAAGTCTTCCAACCAAAAAAAGCACAGGACCAGATGGCTTCAGTGCAGAATTCTACCAGACCTTCAAAGAAGAGTTAACACCAATACTCTTCAAACTATTCCACAAAATAGAAACAGAAGGAACACTACCCAATTCCTTCTACGAAGCCACAATTACACTGATACCAAAGCCACACAAAGATCCAACAAAGAAAGAGAACTTCAGACCAATTTCCCTTATGAACATCGATGCAAAAATACTCAATAAAATTCTTGCCAACCGAATCCAAGAACACATCAAAACGATCATCCACCATGATCAAGTAGGCTTTATCCCGGGAATGCAGGGTTGGTTCAATATACGGAAATCCATCAATACAATCCACTACATAAACAAACTCAAAGAACAAAACCACATGATCATTTCATTGGATGCTGAAAAAGCATTTGACAAAATTCAGCATCCCTTCATGTTTAAAGTCTTAGAGAGAACAGGAATTCAAGGCCCATACCTAAACATAGTAAAAGCAATATACAGCAAACCGGTAGCCAGCATCAAACTAAATGGAGAGAAACTGGAAGCAATCCCACTGAAATCAGGGACCAGACAAGGCTGCCCCCTTTCTCCTTATCTTTTCAATATTGTACTTGAGGTACTAGCTCGGGCAATTCGACAACATAAGGAGATCAAAGGGATACAAATTGGAAAGGAAGAAGTCAAACTATCATTATTTGCAGACGACATGATCGTCTACCTAAGTGACCCAAAGAACTCCACTAGAGAGCTCCTACAGCTGATAAACAACTTCAGCAAAGTGGCAGGTTATAAAATCAACTCAAGCAAATCAGTGGCCTTCCTATACTCAAAGGATAAGCAGGCTGAGAAAGAAATTAGGGAAATGACCCCCTTCACAATAGCCACAAACAGTATAAAGTATCTTGGGGTGACTCTTACCAAACATGTGAAAGATCTGTATGACAAGAACTTCAAGACTCTGAAGAAGGAAATGGAAGAAGACCTCAAAAAATGGGAAAACCTCCCATGCTCCTGGATCGGTAGAATCAATATAGTTAAAATGGCCATTTTGCCTAAAGCACTATACAGATTCAATGCAATACCCATCAAAATCCCAACTCAATTCTTCACAGAGTTAGAAAGAGCAATTATCAAATTCATCTGGAACAACAAAAAACCCAGGATAGCTAAAACTATTCTCAGCAACAAAAGAAAATCTGGGGGAATCAGTATCCCTGACCTCAAGCAATACTACAGAGCAATAGTGTTAAAAACTGCATGGTATTGGTACAGTGACAGGCAGGAGGATCAATGGAACAGGATTGAAGATCCAGAAATGAACCCACACACCTATGGCCACTTGATCCTCGACAAAGAGGCTGAAAACATCCAATGGAAAAAAGATAGCCTTTTCAACAAATGGTGCTGGTTCAACTGGAGGTCAGCATGCAGAAGAATGCGAATTGATCCATCCTTGTCTCCTTGTACTAAGCTCAAATCCAAATGGATCAAGGACCTCCACATAAAGCCAGACACTCTGAAGCTAATAGAAAAGAAATTGGGGAAGACCCTTGAGGACATCGGTACAGGGAGAAAGTTTCTGAACAGAACACCAATAGCGTATGCTCTAAGAGCAAGAATTGGCAAATGGGACCTCATAAAATTACAAAGTTTCTGTAAGGCAAAGGACACCATCAAGAGGACAAACTGGCAACCAACAAATTGGGAAAAGATCTTCACCAATCCTACATCAGATAGAGGGCTAATATCCAATATATATAAAGAACTCAAGAAGTTAGTCTCCAGAAAACCAAACAACCCTATTAAAAATGGGGTACAGAGTTAAACAAAGAATTCTCACCTGAAGAACTTCGGATGGCGGAGAAACATCTTAAAAAATGCTCAACTTCATTAGTCATTAGGGAAATGCAAATCAAAACAACCCTAAGATTTCATCTTACACCAGTCAGAATGGCTAAGATTAAAAATTCAGGAGACAGCAGGTGTTGGAGAGGGTGTGGAGAAAGAGGAACACTCCTCCACTGCTGGTGGGGTTGCAAATTGGTACAACCACTCTGGAAATCAGTCTGGCGGTTCCTCCGAAAACTGGGTACCTTACTTCCAGAAGATCCTGCTATACCACTCCTGGGCATATACCCAGAAGACTCCCCACCATGTAATAAGGATACATGTTCTACTATGTTCATAGCAGCCCTATTTGTAATTGCCAGATGCTGGAAAGAACCCAGGTATCCCTCAACAGAAGAGTGGATGCAAAAAATGTGGTATATCTACACAATGGAGTACTATTCAGCCATTAGAAACAATGAATTTATGAAATTCTTAGGCAAATGGATGGAGCTAGAGAATATCATACTAAGTGAGATAACCCAGACTCAAAAGGTGAATCATGGTATGCACTCACTAATAAGTGGATATTAACCTAGAAAACTGGAATACCCAAAACATAATCCACACATCAAATGAGGTACAAGAAGAAAGGAGGAGTGGCCCCTGGTTCTGGAAAGACTCAGTGAAACAGTATTCAGCAAAACCAGAACGGGGAAGTGGGAAGGGGTGGGTGGGAGGACAGGGGAAGAGAAGGGGGTTTGCGGGACTTTCGGGGAGTGGGGGGGCTAGAAAAGGGGAAATCATTTGAAATGTAAATAAATTATATCGAATAAAAAAATTAAGGAGTAAAAAAAAAAAAGAATTAAACTCAATGTAACAAAGAGAGAAATATAGTCTACTCTGTTTTGAAAGTCTTATATTTAAGGTAATTATCCTAAAATACTTTTTCTATAGTGATTTGATCATAGAAATAACACATATATAACATTATGAGTTTCATATCCTTTAGCTATGTAGAGAAAATAAATTGATGAAAACTTTTTGTCATATTTGCTTTCCTAAGGCAAGCAAATTAATTTTCTTTAAAAGATGTTTAATACTACCTAACTGGTGAATGTGGAAATAGACTCCAACTTACCACGATACTGCAGAGTTACTAACTTTTTACAGTAAGATACAATTCTGTTAAGTGAGAATAATTAAATCCAATGACATTATAATTAACTAGACCAAGAGAAAATTGCATCGCAGTAGAAAAGAATTGCTGAGCATACATCTTACTGAAAGTTATCTCCCATCCCGATCCCACAACAGATCCAAAGGGAAAACAGAACAATTATCCATGTGCACCTAATGCCAAAGCTAGGATAGAACAAGCACATAAAAACTGTAGGAGCATTGAGAGGAACTTTGACTTTTCATTTTGATGTGGTTCCCACCTTACCTTCTCCAATCTCTTTCTGACCACGATTGTTTTTAAATGAAATTCTCTAAGAACTTTCCAGGTATTCTCAATTACTGACTTTCACACTTCCAAATTGCTTTCAAAGCTTCTATCAAACTAATTTTCACAGTACCATCTTCCAGGTCATGTCTTCTGACCAGGAATCAGGATGATTTGATCTGACTGTCAGCACTCACAGAAATCCAGTACCTACACAGAAGGTTATTATCTAACTGCATTCCATATGGCCCCTTCCTTCTCTCCAAAGTGAGCAACGATTAATCCACTCAGGGCAGATGTAATTTGGAAGCCGTGTGCGTGATCGAATGCCATATTTGCTCCTTTATGGACTAGCCAATAAGCAGTCCCAATTCTCAGAAGCCACTTTGGATTTCAGTTACCAAACACAGACAAATGAAATCATCTGTCCTCTAGACAGACTTTCAGTTTTCTTTGTTTTCCATTGCATACAATATCCCAAAATATAAAGGTGCTTTAGTAAAATATCATGTTTCACACTTCTGAGCCTCTAGTAGTTAGCCAGTGCTTCAGAAACCAGTCCTCTCCTCACCCTCTCTCTCACTCTCACTTCAGTGTGTTGACAAGAATACATCATACTGTGAGGAAAGCAAACACCACAGACTGGCTCAGCAGTTAAGACCACTGACTAGTCTTCCAAAGGTCCTGAGTTCAGTTCTCAGCAACCACATGGTGGCTCACAACCATCTATATGAGATCTGATGCCCTCTTATGGGGTGTCTGAAGACAGCTACAGTGTACTTACTTATAATAAATGAATAAATCTTTAAAAAAATAAAAGAACCAAACACCTATCTTCATACAGTTAAATCATCCAGGTCCTGTCTTTTATGTCAACTTTCCTGTCAACTTTTTTCTTCCTTCCTTCCTTCCTTCTTTCCTTCCTTCCCTCCTTCCTTCCTTCCTTCCTTCCTTCCTTCCTTCCTTCCTTCCTTCCTTCCTTCCTTCCTTTTATTTTTTGAAATCCACTGTCTTCTAGCTATTCAATAGCTAGTAGGTAATGCCTACATATTACCTTTAATAACTCCTTGTTACAAGATAAAAAAAGATCCAAGATAAAACAATCTCAGCTTATTTTTCTCAAGGAAAAAAATGGAAACAAAGCTGCTTGTCTTCCAATGTTTCCTTCTGTTTTTCATTGGCAGTAATCAACACAAGGTTAATTCATGATCTGCTCTGTCTTCTGATTTTTCTTCCCACATAATAGTGCATCACAAGTCAAGTAGATTGTATCTGCTTCCCTCAGTGACATCTTTATCCTCTCTATCTCCGACTCTACATGCTTGTCAACAAGTCTTCATTTTCTTTTGGATCTGAACAGTACAGTTTGGTTTTTGTTCACAGAATCTTCTACAACCTTACGAAAAAGTCCAGTTATGGTGCTTATTAAAGCAGTGATTTTATTTACCTTTATTTACCTGTTCATAAAGTAATAACACTGCTTACAAATCCCATCCTTCTAGAAACATTACTTTTCCATGTCTTCTATAAAGACTCTCACAGATTTCTAATTCTCAGATACACTTTCTCAGTTCACTATTTTCTCGATTAACTGCTCATTTAAAATTTGATAATCACAAGTTTCCTTTCCCCTCCCATCCAGGCTTCTTCATTAGATATTCTTATTGATGCTGTCTTATTCATATTGACTATTCAAATATACTGCTATATCTAGCACAATGACAATAGAGAAAATCCTTTTACAAGAAAGCATTTCAGAAAATATTAAAGAAGCAGATTCAGTGGGTAACCTGAATTGGAAGCAAAACGACAGTTACACATATTAATGCGCAGTTGCTATGACTGTGTACACAAGACAAACATGAGATGAGGCCAGACTGGAAGACAGGCAAAAATCCAATCTCTGTCTGAGGCACTATTGGCAAATGATGGCTACTTAAAGATAATGAGTCACTTTCCTTCAAGGGTAAATCCCCACAGAAGCTATCTAGGAGAGCATCTCGAGAACACACATGAGGGAGGGGCAGAGTGGACTCTGGGTGTGGAACAGGAACTATGAATTGTTGAAAGAATAGGCAAGAGGGAGATAAAGAAGAATTGCAATGGAGGAATAGATGCAAACTTAGTTTTTAATGTCTAGATTTTACATTTCATATTATAATAACCACACTTCTCCATTCCCCTTTCTCCCTTCAAACTTTCCATATAATCCTCCCATTCTTCTTCACATACGTGGTTTCTTTTTTCACTGATTTTTTAATACATTCAAATATATACATTTATGTCTGTGTGAATATACATATATATTTCTAAATATAATGCTTTATACCATGTGTTACTTACATGTATGATTTTTATTAATTTAAAAACAATAAAAAGCACAAGCACATATTTTTACAGGACATTGTAAAATCACCCAAGTAAATGGAATTTCCTTGCTTTAATATCATTTAGCTTTGTTTGTAATATTTGCTATTTACAAGTTTAATATGCTTTTTGGAATCTTCTATTATTTTTCCAATTGTTATGGCATGATTTACATTAAAATTAATTTAATACTTTTATCTTTAATTTTACCTTTTGTTTCTATTATACACAGAAGTCCTAGAATTGCAGTTTGGAAATAAGAAATACTTATTAATATTTAATAAGTCAAGTCAGTAAATATTATATAACAGTATACATTACAATGTTTAATGGAATTCAATTATAATTAGGGTTTGATTTTATAATTTCTAAAAATTAGACAGTGTTGCTTGGCGATGTATAATACAACTATAATTTTACTAAGATAACAGCTTTGATATTGTAAAGCATTATTGTTAGTTTATGGTGGTGCTGTTTATAAGCTGTTGCATAATAAAGGTATTTCCGATATGAGTATTAATATACTGCACACTAAACTGAGGTATAACCTAGTTTTAAAACTTGAGGATTAAATGATTAATTGTATTGGAATTTACCTAGCAATGGTAAATCATTTCAACTCCAATAGAAAGTATTATTATTTGCTTTACAAAATAGTACTAGTTTTATGCTTAATAAATTATAAGATAAATTATTTCAGTGACATAATCTTCCTCATAATTGTAGAAATCAATACCGGACACCTAGCTTAGCACACCAAACCTTTTTAATCAGTAGATTCACTTTCTTCTTAAATTCCATTCTGTATTAGCATTTGCTGCATAGTCATTAACCATAAAATCTATATTCAGAATCCTCATTGTAAAAGACTGTTTTAAACAAGTCATCTATCTATGAAAATAGTATTGATATATTTTATTAAGTATCTTGTATATGGATCTCTGCAGAGTCAATGAACTTATCCATTTAAAAGTGGATTGACTAGAAATGTTATGTTCCAATAAAGCAATTTCATTCTCTCTAAGATCTGCTTCTTTTAAGTTTCAATATTTAAAGAAATCTTCTGCTTTCAAAATATTACTGTGATAATATGCATCTTACAGGGTCCTGTATAATATTTCCATAATTGTGTAGAGGATGTTCTGTTAATGATGGTTATCTAATAAAACATAACTGATAGAAGATGTGTGTGTGTGTGTGTGTGTGTAAGAGGTTTTATTGGATTAACTTGCATGATATGGTTGAGATAGCCCAACAATGGATGTCACACACTGGAAAGGATGAAAGTCTGGTCACTGCTCTGCCCCCAACTCTGGATGTTGCAAAAGTCCCATTTGACTGATTTCTACAATAATAAAGATAAAGAATGTAATAAAGAATCTGCATCACACTGGATCAATACCAAGGTAGTTATTGTCTAAAGCTTGCTATCCAGTACCTGTCAGTGGGTCACCTGTACATGTCCCATGTGAAAATAATGGTCTGTTGAAATCTGACAAAATCACTCAGATTTTCCTGTTTCCCTTGGCACATTCTACTTTTCTGATATCATTGAATGGTATTGACATTTTTTGGAGTCTTGTTATACTTTCATAAAAGGCTATGGTAGTAGGTATTGGCTCATTTAGCTTAGTATCTTAAAGATTAATTTCTTTAGTGCAGTGATTTCCCCAGTAGCACAGGTATTGATAAATGACTTATGATAATGCAAGGGCATTTTTTTCCTGAATTGCCATGTATAATTATCTTTGAAGTTAACACATACTAATTAGAACCCAACCTTCCTTGTTATTGTGATAACTGAAGATCAATTTGCTAATCACTAAATGACACAAGAGCATGACAGGGTTATTACAGATTATCTCAGCCTGATAGGCTCCGGCTTTGGCTGATGTCTGGAAGCCTGCCAGGACTTCTGGACTTAAGTCAAGGTTAAAGCGGCAAACTGTCCAGTTGGCACAACAGTACCAGAACATCTGAGCATCCACGGGAAGCAGGAATGGCTTCTCTTGGATGCAAAGGTTCTCCTGTAGTTCACTTTGGACTATTTTTCAGTGAGACATTCACATTCAACTGGTGCTGGGACTTGAAAGCCTCTCACTTTACTCTTAGCTCCTAAAGAAGAACACATAATTTGCTTCTAGGCAAATTTTGAGAACTGAGAGAAATATATTTATGTTTATTTTAGTAGTCAATTTACTTTTTATTCTTTTGTTTGGAAAAATGCAATCATCCAATATTCTCACTTCAATTTCTAGATGAAAATGTTATGATTGGAAAGTAAATTTCCAAGAAAGTATCCAATATCAGGTAACTGTCTACTCATCCCTTAAAACAAAATCTCAAGGAAGCTGTTTTATTTGTCTTTCAATGTTTTTTGTTATACATACAGCACTATATCATCAAATCATAAAATCAAATACACCATTAAATTTATAAATTATAGTTTAAGTAAAAAAATAGAATTTCTGTGTATTAGCAAGAAAACATTTCTCTATAAGCAAAAAATTGAACTCAGAAATATTTCTTAATGCATATTAAATATTAATCATCTACAATTACTTCAAAGTAATTTACTTAAAACGATATCATCCATAAACTCTATATTTAATCTGATCTTTTATGATACATTCATGATACTTTAATATGTTGTTTATTAGTTTATTTTCACTTATCACTACAAAATTGATATATCTCATTTTTCAAATACAGCATATCAGGACTATTTATTCTAAAATATTTCATGTCTGTGCAGGAAAATAAATGATATTTTTAAAAAGATCATAACCTTTGTATCCTCATTATTAAGTTATAATTAATAAAGCTATGAAACACAGTTTTAGAGTATTGTGATAGATATAACTGAGAAGTCTGAAAATATCACTGTAAATCAAAAATGAAATATGACAAAATATGCAAATATAAGAATCTTCTAAGGACTAGAAGATAGTTCTGTCTCCAAAGAGTTTATTATGAAAGTTTGAAGACCTAAATTCAGATGCCCAGAACTCATATCAAAAGCTATCTATTGCAATACAAATTTGTAAGCACTGCAGTGGGGAATTGAAGACAAGCCAACCCCGGAGCTGAGTGGACAACTAGTGTATCCACACTGGTGAAAGGGTTCTGTGAAACAACTAAGAAATAAGGTGGAAAGACATTCAGGAATATACCAACATCACCTTCTCTCCTCCTCCACACATACACACACATACACACATATGCATACACACACACACACACACACTAACACACACTCACTCTCACACACACACACACACACACTCACACTCACACTCAAATGCACACACACACTCACATTCACACACACATACACACACACACATACACATACACACACATACACACACATACAGAGGAAAGAGATGTATACATACATCTACACATTTAATATAAAAAAGAAGCCTCCATCCTAATGTCCCTTAATGACACTGAGTTTTTATTTTTATTTATTATTTTCTATCATATGAATGGATGGTGAGTGAGGTACTGTAAGGACATAAACTGAAAAAAGCCCTAGAACCTCAGATTGGGACACCCAACAATTTCTTCATGGAAGCCCAAGGAACAGAATAAATGAGATAGTTCTATTTGTATCTATCTTCCTTGTGTGCATTCCATGTGTATAGGAGGCAGGACACCTGCATCCTAAAACAGCAACAGTTACTGGGCTTTTGCAGCAGAAGCTAGCTGAGAAGGGATTGGCATTATGAAAGAATTAAAACTCTTGCAGAAGCAAACTAATTTTAGAACACCCTTTGAAGGAAGCAGGTCCAGTTTCCATCTGTGCTACAGACCTAGAAGGTTTATAATCACTGCAAAGCCTCTGTGTGTGTCATTGACAGTGTCTGGGTCTAACAGCAATAACGGGCTAGTTGTGAATGTTGTTGGGTGTGGGGCCTGATGAATGAAGTGGGTGGGCAATGACAGCATTCCTTCAATTAGCTTTCTGTAAGGAGTAATGGCTGCCAAGCTCACTTTGTTTGGGAAAGATTGCAAAGCTGTAGTCCTACTTAATTATTGCAGCAGTCTTTACCTCAGCTGCTGGGTTTGGCACAGATTCTGTGAATTTTCAGCATTATCTGCCAACGCTGCTTCTGTTGTGCTGGCTTGCTGAAAACTCTCCTGGAAAGAGCCCAAGGACAAGGACACGCCCCACCACAATGGTGCCAACTGAATACTTATGCATTTTCCTGGGCATCTACCTTGTTATGGGGTGCATGAAGAACATTTCTCCCCGGGGCTCTTCACAGTGTTGGAAGGTCCACTGAGTATGGAATTTCCCTGGTCATCATCTTGCTATAGTGTCCATTGAGTTCTGAGAAACAATTTCTAAGAGGCATAAAACTGATCTCTGGAGCTGATTAAGTATATTAACAGATATCCTCACATAACCAATGATTAATCCCCATGTACATCCAATCACTGAGCCCCTTTTCTAGACTTATATTTATACTCTCCTAGAGAAGAGTTCTCCTAGAGAACAGACGTGACAGGAATACTTACAGCACAAACTTAGATGATTCTGAGAGACAAACCTTGATTGTTTTTTAGGCAAGGCTTGATAAATACTCATCTCATATTTGACTTATTATAATAACCTACTCAAGGTAAAATTACTTAGTACTTTTTAAATTTCCATAATAATTCCAAGCAGCCTAGTTTTTGAGAATCATAAAAATGTTCCATGTTCAGAGTGACTTAATAATGGTATTGATAAGAGATGCACATTTTGTTAAAGCTCTAAGTGTGGCCAATCCAGATACCCTCTAATCCTTTGTAAAGTTACCCAGTCTTTTCTTTTCCTTTAAAATAAAAAGCAGGATATAATGTAAATAATGTGTCACACATCTGAAAGCTGTAAAGTCAAAAATTAGGACTACATCTAGTGGGATTTATTTTTCATTATTTTTCAAGGTAATGTATAGAAGGAAACAAGAAAGGGAAAGAGAAAAAGTGAGGAAGAGATGGGGAGAGAGAAAGAAAGAAAAAGATATTTCTCTTATCTATAGCTAATTTACCCTTGTGATAGTATTCTATCTACTTATGTGAGTATTGTCCTCATGTGTCAAAAACCTAATAAAAGACTTATGTCTTTATACTAATAAAATATGTTTAAATTTCAGTATGAGTTTTGAGGGAAATACTCAAAATATAGCATATGATGCATCCCAGAATCTCTGTTACTATTAATAATTTTCTTGTCTTTATGGTACTGTTACAAAACATCACCATATGGCTGATCGAAATCTATTCCTACTGCCTTAAAATTGTAAAGAGGTGTGTGCATTAAAATTGAAATCCAGGGAACACGTGAATCATCCTATCTAGGTCCAAATTGAGACGTTTTTCTCTGAAGTTTTTCAGCTCTATTATATCAGATTTGAATTTTAATAAAATAAATACAAAGCTAATTTTCCTGCTACCATCGAAAGATATTCTTTCTTTGTTGACTTCTATTGTGCTATTTTTTCTATATTAAGTTCTATGGGGGATATCATATTTCCTTGGATGAATTCCTAGACTATTAAAATAAATACTCTAGAAATTGTTTCCAGAATAGGGAAATGGACTAATGGGCAAAGTTGCTTGTCACTAAGCCTGTGGACTTGAGTTCAATCCCAAGGACCTGTGTGCATAAGAAAGGTTCTAACCTACATAAAATGCACCCCTCACCCTATGCCTCTATGTCATGACATATGAGTATGCATGTATAGACACTTGCACATGCATATTCACTAAATAAATCAATGTAACTTTTAACATAAAAATAATTTTATTTCACAATTGTGAAAATAAATGGTAGATAAAAATGAAATGTTTGAAAATTGAAACAAAAAATGAGTTTGACATAAAACTTGGAATGTATTTAGTGCAATAAACTCGTGTGATTAGAAGTCCTTTATCTGGGTAAAACTGGGTAATAATTTTAACATAATGCAAACTTGTGCAATATTTTTGATAAATATTCATAATTAATATTCTCTCTCTTCCTCACCTTTGTATCTCTCTCTTTTTTCTTTTTTTTATTCATTGAATATTATCTTCATTCACACTGACAATGGTAAACCTTTCCCAATTTCCCCTTTCCCCAAAGACACCCAACTCCTCCTCCCAACCCTACCTCCACACACATGCCCCTACACATGACCCACTCCCACCTCTGCCCCATCAACTTTTTGTAGGGCATACACTAAGCCTTCACCTTACTGAAGACCACTCCTCCCACCGATGCCCAACAAGGCCTTCCTCTGCCACACTTTTGGCTGGAACCATGTGTACACCCCGTTGATAGTTCAGTCCCTGGGAGTTCTGGGGTGTCTGGGTGGCTGAAATCATCGTTCCACTCATGGAGCTGTAAACCCCTTCAGCTCCTTCGGACTACTCTCCAACTCCTCCATTGGGGACCCCACGCCCAAACCAATGGATGGCTACTAGCATCTGGCTGTTTCTCTTTCTAACCCTTCCTACTTCCTCGCTTTAAGTTTAGTATAGTATCACAACTACAAGTTCCAAAGACTAAATACCCTTTGTGAATTCAATGATGCTATAAGGCAGGATGCATAAGAAGGGACAAAATCATTAAGAAACCTGAACTAATTGATTAACTAAATTAAAGAAATAATAACATTTATTTTAGTACAATATAAGTACATAAAATATTAATTGAATAATAATGCAATGTATTAATAAACTGATCTATTAAAAAGCACAGTAGGTAATATTTAAAATCAATCATGACACATATTAATTAGATATGATAAGACATGGAGAAAAATATATTCCACTATAGGAATATAGTTGAAGGAGATGAAAGGGTTTGCAAATCAGCATTTGGAGTGACTCCTGCCTCCATTTTTGCTCCCTGGTGGAGCAGAGGGGCATCATCAGGTACTGAGATATCCCAAGTTTAAGATCTCTGGGGGCGCAAACCCCCGGGGGAGATCGGTGGTTCATCTGTGTGCTGCCTGGTCATGGGTACTGTGCCCTACGAGGTGATCAGCATTTGGAGTGACTCCCTGTCATCATCTTTGCTCCATGACAGAGCAGCTGGGGAGCACCAGGTTCACTGAGACAACCCAAGTATAACATTGCTTGGGGCAAGACACAGCAGGGCTCCAATAGCACACAAGAGGAGGGCAGCACATCAGCAATCGGTGCCAGGGGAAACCTAGTCATCCAGTGTTGTGGAAATAGCCTTACCACAGGAGGTTCACAGGAGGTTGAAGCACCAGCCAGTGACAACAAGACCAACTAATGCCAGTGAGAACTAGATGGCAAAAGGCAAACGAAGGAACGTTACTAACAGAAATCAAGGCAATATGGCAGCATCTAAACCCAATTCTCCAAAAACAGCAAGT
Source organism: Apodemus sylvaticus (assembly GCF_947179515.1). Lineage (NCBI taxonomy): Eukaryota > Metazoa > Chordata > Mammalia > Rodentia > Muridae > Apodemus > Apodemus sylvaticus. Next base: position 14,351,119 of record NC_067486.1, on the reverse strand, counting down.
CTTGGATACCCCAACACACCAGAAAAACAAGATTTGGATTTAAAAATCACTGGTCATGATGCTGTTAGAGGAACACATGCAGGGCATAAATAAATCTCTTAAAGAAATTCAGGAGAAAACGGATCAAAGGTTAGAAGCCCTTACAAAGTAAACACAAAAATCATTTTTAAAAAAAATTCAGGAGAATATGGGTTGAAAGATAGAAGCCAATAAGGAGGAAATGCACAAATCACTTAAAGGAATACAGGAGAACATTGGTCAACAGGCAGAAGTCATGAAAGAGGAAATACAAAACTCTCTTAAAGAATTACAGGAAAATACAAACAAGCAAGTGAAGGAGCAGAGTAAAATCATCCAGGATCAAAAACAGAACTAGAAGCAACTAAGAAATCGCAAAGGGAGACAATTTTGGAGATAGAAAACCTTGGGAAGAAATCAGGGGCCTTAAATGCAAATATCAACAACAGAATACAAGAAATAGAAGAAAGAATATCAGATGCTGAAGATACCATAGAAACCACGGACTGGACTCAACAGTAAAAGAAAATGCAAAATCCAAAAAGCTTATATCCTAAAACATCCAGAAAATCCAGGACACAATGAGAAGACCAAAGCTAAGGATTATAGGCACTGATGAGAGTGAAGATTTACAACTTAAAGGGCCAGCAAATATCTTCAACAAAATTATGGAAGAAAACTTCCTTAAGCTAAAGAGAGAAATGCCAATGAATATATGAGTCTACAGAACTCCAAACAGACTGGACCAAAACAGAAATATCTCCCTTCACATAAGAATCAAAACCCCAACTGTATTAAAAAAAAAAAAAGAATATTAAAGACAGTAAGAGAAAAAGGCCAAGTAACATATAAAGGAAGTCCTATCAGAATTACACCAGACTTCTTACCAGAGACCATGAAAGCTAGAAGATTCTGGGCAGCTCTCATGCAGACTCTAAGAGAACACAAATGCCAGCCAAGACTACTATATCCAGCAAAACTCTCAATCACTATAGATGGAGAAACCAAGATATTCCATGACAAAACCAAATTTACACAATATCTTTCCACAAACCCAGCCCTACAAAAGATAATAGGGGGAAAACACCAATACAAGGAGGGAAACTATACCCTGGAAAAAGTAAGATAGTAACCTTCTTTCATCAAACCCAAAAGAAGATAACCACTCAAATATAAAATTAACATCAAAAATTACAGGAAGCAATAATCACTATTTCTTAATATCTCTTAACATCAATGGACTTAATTCCCCAATAAAAAGACATGGACTAACAGACTGGATATGTAAACAGGACCCTACATGTTGCTGCATACAAGAAACACATCTCCCTGTCGAAGACAAGAACTACCTTAGAGTAAAAGGCTGGATGACAATTCTACAAGCAAATGGTCTCAGGAAATAAGCCAGAGTAGCCATTCTAATATCTGATAAAATTGACTTTCAACCTAAAATCATCAAAAGAGACATAGAAGGACACTTCTTGCTGGTCAAAGGAAAAATCCAAGAAGCACTCTCAATTCTGAACATCTATGCTCCAAATGCAAGGGTACTCTCATTCATAAAAGAAACTTTACTAAAGTTCAAAGCAGACATTACACCTAACCCAATAATGGTGGGTGACTTCAACACCCCACTATCCTCAATGGAACATTCAGGTAAACAGAAACTAAACAGGGACACAGTGAAACTAATTGAAGCTTTGGACAAATTGGATTTAACATATATGTAAATAGAACTTTTCATCCTAAAGCAAAAGAATATATTTTTTTCTCAGCACCTCATGGTACCTTCTCCAAAATCAATTATATAATTGGTCACAAGACAGACCTCAACAAATATAAGAAGATCAAAATAATCCCATGCCTCCTATCAGATCACTATGGAGTAAAAATGGTCTTCAATGACAACAAAAACAACAGAAAGCACACATACACATGGAAACTGAACAATACTCTACTCAATGATACTCTGCTCAATGATATCTTGATCAAGGAAGAAATAAATAAAGAAATCAAAGACTTTTTAGAATTTAATGAAAATGAAGGCACAACATTCACAAATCTATGGAACACAATGAAAGCAGTGCTAAGAGGAAAACTCATACCCTGAGTGCCTCCAAAAAGAAAATGGAGAGAGCATACACTAGCAGCTTAATGACACACCTGAAAGCCCTGGAGCAAAAAGAAGCTAATTCACCCAGGAGGAGAAGCCAGGAAATCATCAAACTCAGGGCTAAAATCAATCAAGTAGAAACAAAGAGAACCATACAAAGAATCAACAAAACCAGGAGCTGGTTCTTTGAGAAAATCAACAAGATAGATAAACCCTTAGCCAGACTAAACAAAGGGCATAGAGACAGTATGTAAATTAACAAAATTAGAAATGAAAATGGAGATATAACAACAGAAACTGAGGAAATTAAAAAAAAATATCAGATCCTACTACAAAAGCCTATACTCAACACAACTTGAGAATCTGGAGGAAATGGACAATTTCTTAGACAGATACCAAATACCAAAATTAAATCAGGATCAAATCTAAATAGTCCCATAACCCCTAATGAAATAAAAGGGGTCATAGAAAGCCTTCCAACCAAAAGAAGCACAGGACCAGATGGTTTTAGTGTAGAATTCTATCAGACCTTCAAAGAAGACTTAACACCAATACTCTTCAAACTATTCCACAAAATAGAAACAGAAGGAATACTCCCCAACTCATTCTATGAAGCCACAATTATGCTGACACCAAAACCACACAAAGATCCAACAAAGAAAGAGAACTTCAGGCCAATTTCCCTTATGAATATTGATGTAAAAATACTCAATAAAATTCTTGCCAACCGAATCCAAGAACACATCAAAATGATCATTCTACATGATCAAGTAGGCTTCATCCCATTGATGCAGGGATGGTTCAATATATGGAAATCCATCAATGCTATCCACTACAAAAACAAACTCAAAGAAAAAAGCCACATGGTCATTTCATTAGATGCTGAAAAAGCATTTGACAAAATTCAGCATCCTTTCATGCTAAAAGTCTTGAAAAGAACAGGAATTCAAGGCCCATACCTAAACATAGTAAAAGCAATATACAGCAAACCGATACCAACATCAAACTAAATGGAGAGAAACCTGAAGCAATCCCACTAAAATCAGGGACTAGACAAGACTGCCCTCTCTCTCCATATCTTTTCAATATAGTACTTAAAGTTCTAGCTAGAGCAATTAGATAACATAAGGAGGTCAAAGGGAAACAAATATTAAATGAAGAAGTCAAACTATCACTATTTGCAGACGATATGATAGTATACTAAAGTGACCCAAAAAATTCTACCATAGAACTCCTACAGCTGATAAACAACTTCAGCAAAGTAGCTGTTTACAAAATCAACTCAAGCAAATCAGGAGCCTTCCTATACTCAAAGGATAAGCAGAATGAGAAAGAAATTAGGGAAATGATACCCTTCACAATAACCACAAACAACATAAAAGCATCTTGGGGTGACTGTAACCAAACAAGTGAAAGATCAATACAACAAGAACTGCAGGTCTCTGAAGAAGGAAATGGAAGACCTCTGGAAATGGAAAAATCTTCCATGCTCGTGGATTGGCAGGATTAATATTGTTAAAATGGTTATCTTGCCAAAAGCAATCTACAGATTCAATGCAATCCCCATCAAAATCCCAACTCAGTTCTTCACAGAGTTAGAAAAAGCAATTCTCAAATTCATCTGGAAAAACATAAAAACCCAGGATAGCCAAAACTATTCTCAACAGTAAAAGCACTTCTGGGGGAATCAGTATCTCAGACCTCAACATTACTACAGGACAATAGTGATAAAAACTGCATGGTATTGGTACAAGGTCAGGCAAGTGGATCAATGGAATAGAATTGAAGGCCCAGAAATGAGCCCACAAACCTATGGTCACTTGCTCTTCAACAAAGGAGGTGAAAACATCCAGTGGAAAAAAGATAGCCTTTTCAACAAATGGTGCTTGTTCAATTAGAGGTCAGCATGCAGAAGAATGTGAATTGATCCATTCTTATCTCCTTGTACTAAGCTCAACTCCAAGTGGATCAAGGATCCACATAAAACCTGATGCACTGAAACTAGTAGAAAAGAAACTGGGGAAGACCCTTGAGGACATGGGCACAGGGGAAATGTTCCTGAACAGAACACCAATAGCTTACGCTCTAAGATCAAGAATTGACAAACGGGACCTCATAAAATTACAAAGTTTCTGTAAGGCAAAGGAAACTGTCAAAAGGACAAAAAGACAACCAACAGATTGGGAAAGGATCTTCACCAACCCAAAATCTGACAGAAGGTTAATATCAAATATGAACAAAGAACTCATGAAGTTAGACCCAAGAGAACCAAATAACTCTATTAAAAATGGGGTACAGAAGAGGCAAGAGGGGCTTCCGGGCGGCCAGTGGGGAGAAGTCGGTGTGCTCCAGTGAATCCAGCGGGCCTCAGCAGGAGCCTTCAGGTGCCTGCTTCTGGATCTGAACATCCTGGCCAACAGCACCCTGTCTCCAGGCAGTGCAGGAGGTAAGCTGTGCACCAGAGGCCACCTGGGAAGGGGCAGCTTGCACTGGTGAGTCAGCATTGACAAGACAACTAACACCAGTGAGACCTAGATGGCAAAAGGCAAACGCAGGAACGTCACTAACAGAAATCAAGGCAATATGGCAACATCTGAACCCAATTCTCCTTTACCAGCATGTCCTGGATACCCCATCACACCAGTAAAACAAGATTTGGATTTAAAATCACTGGTCATGATGCTGGTACAGGAACACATGAAGGACATACTTAAAGAAATTCAGGAGAAAATGGATCAAAAGTTAGAAACCCTTGCAAGGGAAAGACAAAAATCATTGAAAGAAATCCAGGAGAATACAAAAGCCAATAATGAGGAAACGCAAAAAACACTTAAAGAAATACAGGAGAACTTTGGTCAACAGGCTGAGGTCATGAAAGAGGAAACACAAAAATCTCTTTAAGAATTACAGGAAAGCACAAACAAGCAAGTGAAGGAGCTAAGCAAAACCATCCAGGATCTAAAATCACAAGTAGAAACAACTAAGAAAACTCAAAAGGAGACAACTTTGGAGATAAAAAGCCTTGGGAAGAAATCAGGGGACATAGATGCAAATATCAACAACAGAATACAAGAAATAGAAGAAAGAATCTCAGATGCTGAAGATAACATAGAAACCAGGGACTCAACAGTTAAAGAAAATGCAAAAATGCAAAAAGCTTGTAACCCAAAATATCCAGGAAATACAGGACACAATGAGAAGACCAAACCTAAGGATTATAGGCATAGACGAGAGTAAAGATTTACAACTTAAAGGGCCAGCAAATATCTTCAATAAAATTATGGAAGAAAACTTCCCTAACCTAAAGAGAGAGATGCCCATGAATATACAAGAAGCCTACAGAACTCCAAACAGACTGGACCAGAACAGAAATACTTCCTGTCACATAATAATCAAAACACCAAATGTACTAAACAAAGAAAGAATATTAAAGGCAGTAAGTGAAAAAGGCCAAGTAACATATAAAAGAAGACCTATCAGAATCACAGCAGACTTTTCACCTGAGACTATGAAGGCTAGAAGATCCTGGGCAGATCTCATGCAGACTCTAAGAGAACACAAATGCCAGCCAAAACTACTATATCTAGCAAAACTCTCAATCACCGTAGATGGAGAAACTAAGATATTCCATGACAAAACCAAGTTTACCCAATATCTATCCACAAACCCAGCCCTACAAAAGATAATAGGGGGAAAACACCAATACAAGGAGGGAAACTTCACCCTGGAAAAAGCAAGATAGTAACCTTTCATCAAACCCAAAAGAAGTTAACCAATCAAATTTAAAAAATAACATCAAAAATGACAGGAAGTAACAATCACTATTCCTTAATATCTCTTACCATCAATGGACTCAATGCCCCAATAAAAAGACATAGACTAACTGACTGGATATGTAAACAGGACCCTATTATATTTTGCTGCTTACAGGAAACACACCTCAGGGTCAAAGACAAACATTACTTTAGAGTAAAAGGCTGGAAGACAATTTTACAAGCAAATGGTCCCAGGAAACAAGCTGGAATAGCCATTTTAATATCAGATAAAATTGACTTTCAACCCAAAGTCATCAAAAGAGACTCTGAGGGACACTTCTTGCTGGTCAAAGGAAAAATACAACAAGAAGAACTCTCAATCCTGAACATCTATGCTCCAAATGCAAGGGCACCCTCTTTCATAAAGGAAACTTTATTAAAGCTCAAATCACACATTGCACCTAACACAATAATTGTGGGTGACTTCAACACTGCACTTTCCTCAGTGGACTGATCAGGAAAACAGAAACTAAACAGGGACACAATGAAACTAATTGAAGCTTTGGACCAATTAGAGTTAACAGATATATATATAGAACATTCTATCCTAAAGCAAAAGAATATACCTTTTTCTCAGCACCTCATGGTACCTTCTCCAAAATCAACCATATAATTGGTCACAAGACAGACCTCAACAAATATAAGAAGATCGAACTAATCCCATGCCTCCTATCAGATCACTATGGAGTAACAACAAAATACCAACAAAAACAACAGAAAACCCACATACATGTGGAAACTGAACAATATTCTACTCAATTATACCTTGGTCAAGGAAGAAATAAAGAAAGAAATTAAAGACTTTTTAGAACACAATGAAAATGAAGAAACAACATACCCAAATCTATGGGACACAATGAAAGCAGTGCTAAGAGGAAAACTCATAGCCCTGAGTGCCTCCAAAAAGAAAATGAAGAGAGCATACATTACCAGCTTAATGACACACCTGAAAGCCCTGGAACAAAAAGAAGCTATTTCACCCAGGAGGAGTAGAAGGCAGGAAATCATCAAACTCAGGGCTGAAATCAATCAAGTAGAAACAAAGAGAACCATACAAAAAATCAACAAAATCGGGAGCTGGTTCTTTGAGAAAATCAACAAGATAGATAAACCCTTAGCCAGACTGACCAAAGGGCACAGAGAAAGTATCTAAATTAACAAACTTAGAAATGAAAATGGATATACAACAACGGAAACGGAGGAAATCCAAAAAATCATCAGATCCTACTACAAGAGCCTGTACTCAACACAACTGGAGAATCTGGAGGAAATGGACAATTTCCTAGACAGATACCAAATACCAAACTTAAATCAGGACCAAATAGATCATCCTATCAGTCCCATAACGCCTAAAGAAATAGAAGGAGTCAGAGAAAGTCTTCCAACCAAAAAAAGCACAGGACCAGATGGTTTCAGTGCAGAATTCTATCAGACCTTCAAAGAAGAGTTAACTACAATACTCTTCAAACTATTCCATAAAATAAACAGAAGGAACACTACCCAATTCCTTCTATGAAGCCACAATTATGCTGATACCAGAACCACACAAAGATCCAACAAAGAAAGAGAACTTCAGACCAATTTCCCTTAGGAACACAGATGCAAAAATACTCAATAAAATTCTTGCCAACCGAATCCAAGAACACATCAAAACAATCATCCACCATGATGAACTAGGCTTTATTCTGGGAATGCAGGGTTGGTTCAATATACGGAAATCCATCAATGCAATCCATTACATAAACAAACTCAAAGAAAAAAACCACATGGACATTTCATTGGATGCTGAAAAAGCATTTGACAAAATTCAGCATCCTTTCATGCTTAAAGTCTTAGAAAGAACAGGAATTCAAGGCCCATACCTAAACAAAGTTAAAGCAATATACAGCAAACCGGTAGCCAGCATCAAACTAAATGGAGAGAAACTTGAAGCAAACCCACTAAAATCAGGGACTAGACAGGGCTTCCCCCTTTCTCCTTATCTTTTCAATATTGTACTTGAGGTACTAGCTCGGGCAATTCGACAACATAAGGAGGTTAAAGGGATACAAATTGGAAAGGAATAAGTCAAACTATCATTATTTAAGGATGATATGATAGTCTACCTAAGTGACCCAAAAAACTCCACTAGAGAACTCCTACAGCTGAAAAACAACTTCAGCAAACTGGCAGGTTATAAAATCAACTCAAGCAAATCAGTGGCCTTCCTATACTCAAAGGATAAGCAGGATGAGAAAGAAATTAGGGAAACAACCCCCTTCACATTAGCCACAAACAGTATAAAGTATCTTGGGGGTGACTCTTACCAAACATGTGAAAGACCTATATGACAAGAACTTCAAGACTCTGAAGAAGGAAATGGAAGAAGACCTCACAAAATGGGAAAACCTCCCATGCTCATGGATCAGTAGAATCAATATAGTTAAAATGGCCATTTTGCCAAAGCAATATATAGATTCAATGCAATACCCATCAAAATCCCAACTCAATTCTTCACAGAGTTAGAAAGAGCAATTATCAAATTCATCTGGAATAACAAAAAACCCAGGATAGCTAAAACTATTCTCAGCAACAAAAGAAAGTCTGGGGGAATCAGTATCCCTGACCTCAAGCAATACTACAGAGCAATAGTGTTAAAAACTGCATGGTATTGGTACAGTGACAGGCAGGAGGATCAATGGAACAGGATTGAAGATTCAGAAATGAACCCATACACCTATGGCCACTTGATCCTCGACAAAGAGGCTGAAAACATCCAATGGAAAAAAAAGATAGCCTTTTCAACAAATGGTGCAGGTTCAACTGGAGGTCAGCATGCAGAAGAATGCGAATTGATCCATCTTTGTCTCCTTGTACTAAGCTCAAATCCAAATGGATCAAGGACCTCCACATAAAGCCAGACACTCTGAAGCTAATAGAAAAGAAACTGGGGAAGACCCTTGAGGACATCGGTACAGGGAGAAAGTTTCTGAACAGAACACCAATAACATATGCTCTAAGAGCAAGAATTGACAAATGGGATCTCATAAAATTACAAATTTTCTGTAAGGCAAAGGACACCATCAAGAGGACAAATCAGCAACCAACAAATTGGGAAAAGATCTTCACCAATCCTACATCAGATAGAGGGCTAATATCCAATATATATAAAGAACTCAAGAAGTTAGACTCCAGAAAACCAAACAACCCTATTAAAAAATGTGCTATGGAGCTAAACAAAGAATTCTCACCTGAAGAACTTCGGATGGCAGAGAAGCATTTTAAAAAATACTCAACTTCATTAGTCATTAGGGAAATGCAAATCAAAACAACCCTGAGATTTCACCTTACACCAGTTAGAATGGCTAAGATTAAAAATTCAGGAGACAGCAGGTGTTGGAGAGGGTGTGGAGAAAGAGGAACACTCCTCCACTGCTGGTGGGGTTGCAAATTGGTACAACCACTCTGGAAAGCAGTCTGGCGGTTCCTCCGAAAACTGGGCACCTCACTTCCAGAAGATCCTGCTATACCACTCCTGGGCATATACCCAGAGGATTCCCCACCATGTAATAAGGATACATGTTCTACTATGTTCATAGCAGCCCTATTTATAATTGCCAGATGCTGGAAAGAACCCAGGTATCCCTCAACAGAAGAGTGGATGCAAAAAATGTGGTCTATCTACACAATGGAGTACTATTCAGCCATTAGAAACAATGAATTCATGAAATTCTTAGGCAAATGGATGGAGCTAGAGAACATCATACTAAGTGAGGTAACCCAGACTCAAAAGGTGACTCGTGGTATGTACTCACTAATAAGTGGATATTAACCTAGAACTCTGGAATACCCAAAACATAACCCACACATAAATAAGGTACAAGAAAAAAGGAGGAGTGGCCCCTTGTTCTGGAAAGACTCAGTGAAGCAGTATTCAGCAAAACCAGAACGGGGAAGTCGGAAGGGGTGGGTGGGAGGACAGGGGGAGAGAAGAGTGCTTACGGGACTTTCGGGGAGTGGGGGGCTAGCAAAGGGAAAATCATTTGAAATGTAAATAAAAAATATATCGAATAAAAAAAAATAGGGGTACAGAGCTAAACCAAGAATTTTCGTCCTTAGAACTTCAGATAGATGAAAGGCACCTTAAGAAATGTTTTAAGTAATGTGTATGGTTGTTTAAGAAACTAAAAGAAACATCCAAGCAAACTGGACTAAAGTTAACAAGTATACATCATTACAGTAGGCTGCATATCTGTCCTCAATTGCCTGGTACTTGGCCACAGAGTAAATACAACAGAGGCACAATGTCCTGTGGTGTCTTTATGTTCTGGACTGTAGACTCATTATTGTATATACACGATGTGATGACATATTTGCTAACTATAGGAAGTAGCTGGCTTTTGCTAGGCAGTTGCCGCTAGTGTCTACAAGGTCCCAAAAATGTTAACTGTTAAGGAAAGTACTAAGATAATACAGATAAATGTTATCTATATTTTCTCCTCAAAATCTATTCTGAAGGACAAAGGAATCCCAACATTCATCCGTGTGATCACAGTACACATCTCCACAGACACACCTGGACATTCATGGTGCCCAAAGACATAAAAAAGAGATTAATCTTTCAATATGCACATAATTCAAGAATATTTATATCCAGCTATGCTTTAAACATCTTCTTTATCTAAACTTAAGTCTTAAATCAAATCAGATATTTGTTGGTTACTCCAAAAAGTTCTGTGTTACCATTGCCCTAAAGTATTTTGGAGGAAGTCAAGGTTTTTGAGGCTGGGATGGTGTCCAGTTTCTCTTTTGGTAGCCTGCAGAGCAGTTTTTCCTCACCAATGAGAATAAAACATAGGCTTTAATAGTCTATGTAGGCACCAGCTTGATTTCTCCCTGTTCAATAAATTGTGTGGATATTATAGTTGGCAATGAAGCTCTGCTGTCTGTTTGCTGAGAGCAACCCTTTGTCTTAGAATCAGCCTGGGTTGTGTGGAAATATTTATTTGACTCTTTAGGTCAACAGGTGAATTCAATGCTACATAGTCCCCCCACTGGAAGGTGTGCTGGTTACAAGAGATAGCCAGAGACTCCATATACCCTAAAACTAGAGTCTTCATTAGGATCACCTTCTTAGATCCCAGTAAGTTTCCAATACACTTGATTTCCACACAGCTCTCCAAATGCCCCCTCCCACTTTAAGCTGTATCTCCTCATACAAAGAGTAGGAAACTATCCTTAATTGATCTGCGCATGCTGCAAATGTAAGGTTTTTATGTTGCAAAATGGAAGTTCAGGAGGGCAGCCCTGACAGGATTCACCCACGGGGATGATGAAATTACCTGCTGTTCCAGCTCCCTGCGTGATCTGACCTCAACTGCTTGGAAGCTGTTTTCTCTGAAGACTTGCATGTGGCACACTTTCAGAATAGCTAGCTCACTTGTTACAGCTTTTCAGACTGTTCCAAACAGGAATTCAAGCATATCTGCAATTTCTCAGCTTAGACAGACTAAACACCAAATGCTGTAGCTTTTTAAAAAACTAACCAATTTTTCAACTTTTCTCTAGCCTCCTGCCTTCCATAAGGAATTTTTACTACAAATCACCAGAAAGCAATTACAAGAAGAATGTTGTACCATTCCTTAAGTTGGGTGGATGGTTTGGGGGATTTTATTAATTATAGATATGTCGTCATTTTAAGGGATGGTTAAAAATAATTATGCTATTATAAATAGGGCTGCTATGAACATAGTGGAGCACGTATCCTTATTACATGCTGGGGAATCCTCTGGGTATATGCCCAGGAGTGGTATAGCAGGATCCTCTGGAAGTGACGTGCCCAGTTTTCTGAGGAACCACCAGACTGATTTCCAGAGTGGTTGTACCAATTTGCAACCCCACCAGCAGTGGAGGAGTGTTCCTCTTTCTCCACATCCTTGCCAACACCTGCTGCCTCCTGAATTTTTAATCTTAGCCATTCTGATTGGTGTAAGGTGAAATCTCAGGGTTGTTTTGATTTGCATTTCCCTGATGATTAATGAAGTTGAGCATTTTTTAAGATGCTTCTCAGCCATCCAAAGTTCTTCAGGTGAAAATTCTTTGTTTAGCTCTGTACCCCATTTTTATACGGTTATTTGGTTTTCACGGGTCTAAGTTCTTGAGCTCTTTGTATATACTGGATATTAGCCCTCTATCTGATGTGGGGTTGGTGAAAATCTTTTCCCAATTTAATTTGTTGGTTGCCGATTTGTCCTTTTGATGGTGTCCTTTGCCTTACAGACACTTTGTAAATAGCCAGAAGCTGGAAAGAACCCAGGTATCCCTCAATGGAAGAATGAATGCAAAAATGTGGTATATATACACAATGGAGTACTATTCAGCCATTAGAAACAATGAATTCATGAAATTCTTAGACAAATGGATGGAACTGGAGAACATCATACTAAGTGAGGTAACCCAGTCTCAAAAGATCAATCATGGTATGCACTCACTGATAAGTGGATATTAGCCTAGAAAATTGGAATGCCCAGAACATAATTCACACATCAAATGAGGTACATGAGGAAGGAGGGGTGGCCCCTGGTTCTGGAAAGACTCGGGGTAGCAGTATAGGGCAAAGCCGGAAGGGGGAAGTGTGAGGGGGTAGATGGGAGAACAGGAGGGAGGGAAGGGGCCTTGTGTGGCTTTCGGGGAGTAGGGGACCAGAAAGGGGGAAATCATTTGAAATGTAAATAAAATATATCGAATAAAGAAAATTTAAAAAAATTTAAAAATGATAATACAAAAAATAATTATGCTTATTGAAAGGGTGGAAACAAAATAGGGATTTCTCTCACTTTTTGCTCTTTCTTTCCTAATTAAGGGAAATAGGGTTGAAAAGGAAAAAGAGAGGTATAGAAATAATATGAAAAATTAGACAAATAAGAGTATATTGCTGAATCTATTCTTAAAACAAAAGGATTTTATAGCCATTTATATTTTGATACAAAATTAGGGTTATATTTTGCTACATTAGTAGAGAATTTTGTATATTGATACAGATTTGAGGTTTTCAAATCTTTATATATTGAGACAAAATTTAGGATTATTTTTGTTAAAACATAGTATATGTATGTTTCCACTCTTAGATAGGCATTATGTCTAAGCAACTCATTTGAAAAGTACAAGGTTTAGTCCCATTCCTTTTTAATAGGTGCTATTATAAATTGTTTAGGATGATTAAGTAAAGCATGTTATCATTCAGACAATCAAACTCATGGTCTTGTCAAATACTAGTCAGGATTATTTTTAAAAAGTATACTTTCTGGGTTGTATAGATAATAGGTAGCTGGAAATAAGCAACATTTGCTTATTCAGATATGCTATGAGTAGAAAGACGGTTTTTAAAAATTATGGCATTAAAGATGTTTTTATTAATGTAAGGCCTTTTTGACATTTAGACAGGGCAACTCCTTGTAGCACCCTTTTCAAATTGAAAGAAGATGATAGAATTCCTGCAACTGTGGCAAGATAGCCACTTGGTAAAAAAAAATGCCTTGACTTTATCTGTAGACAGAATACTCTCCAGAAAGGACAAATGGACGCAAGGAATTTGACTACCAGATTCTGCCAAGACAGGGTAAGCAAATCCTGGATAATTACTGCTCCACAAAATGTCTGTCAGACATTATGGGCCAGAAGGCTGAAGACAGATGCCACCATGTTGTAGAGAATATTGAGGACTATTCAGGAGGTCAGCTGTCTCTGTCAATTCTATATTTTGGAAGCTGCATCTTTGTGCTTTGTGCATACTCAGGTAATATTTATTTCCTTCTCAATCCTTTGCTAGAGTTGAAGGCTAAACTATAAATTTATGTTGTTTAAGACGTAAAATGATGTTCTAGGTTGAAAAATGTAATTTTAGAAGTGTAATAAACTCCCACAATAATGGTACATGCCTTTAATCCCAGCACTTGGGAGGCAGAGGCAGGTGTATTTCTGAGTTCAAGGCCAGCCTGGTTTACAGAGTGAGTTCCATGACAGCCAGGGCTACACAGAGAAACCCTGTCTCAAAAGACAAACAAACAAAAAACCCCCCAAAACCCAGAAGTATAATACAAGTTACAATAGAAATTGATTTAAATACAGAACTCTGAATTCACCAGGATATAATAGACAATAGAATACCTTCTCCTGAGCTTCCCAAAAATGAATAGACAAGATTTTTAAATGTAACTCTTACTTTTCAAAATAATTTTATTAATGTTCCTAAGGTATGTTTTTTAAAAGAGAGAGAACCTTTTGATTTAGACAAAAAAGGAAATTGTTGAGATTTGATTTGTTTCTATATATCATAATGCTAAATTCTAGATCTGAATGTTCTAGGCTTATGAGTGACATATCATGTTTATTGTTGTGAAAATTGTATTCAATGGTTTAAAATATTGGTTAAATAAAATTAGCTACAGTCAATTATTGGAGGGATTAGAGTCAAGTGGGTTTTGATTCTCCGGACTGTGGTGGAAAAGAAAAAGGATTGAAAAGAGACCAGGTGGAGAAGGAGGAAGAATGAGAAGAGAGCAGAAAGCTCCCACGGGGTGGACCATGAGTCTGCAGCCAGGAGAATCTGGAGTATACCACTGGGGAAGTAGCCAGGCCAGCAGTTAGAAGAGTAGACTAGGGATTACTCCTCAGTAATTGTCAAAGCCAAATAAAATAGCCATAGCCTTAGTTACATTTATTTGCAAATCAGTAGGGGATAAGGTTAAAGTGGTTGTGCTACAATTAGCTCCTTCATTGACCCACCATGATGAGAACTTCTCTCCTGTTAGGCCTTGTCTGCAATGGTCTCTGGAAATATGTTCCTCTAAGGTACTGAGACCTCTACAACATAAACGCAGCTAATATAGACATTCTTTTTGAGCATTCAATTTTCAATTTAATAATTTAATAACTATACATTTTATCCATTTCAGGTAAAATTACAGATTAAATTTAAGATATTGCCAGGTCCTGAAGTTTATTTATGGACTTATAATACCTCCAATTTATTCCAAAATATTTTTAAAAAATTATTCACTCCATAGTTAGAGATAAACATTCTATCTTTAAATTTTAATTAGTTTTTATGTTGCCAGACTGGCAAAGTGTTCTTAAGCAGTTTTGGCATGTTTTTGCTTATGATTTCAAATGATCTGTCAAAATGACAAGAATTTTGATGGCATTTTCATAAATAGAAGTGAAACACATTATACATGGTGTTTCAATTTTCCTCTAGAATTAATGCACATTAGAGCTCACATTTTGTCTTTTAACTAATTCATGTTTGCCCTGGTGTCTTTTCCACTATTAATTCATTTGTATTCTAATTTCTTTCTTCACTTAAGATACTTTCATTCATGATATTAGAAGTGAAGATTTTGTACATGACATATTTAACTAGGTTTCCATCACTAGACTTCCTCAGGGTTACACCTTTTTGTTTCATTTTTGTGCTTATTTGACGCAGTCTAGGGTGATCCAAATTGATCTTCAGAGTATAACATAACCAACTTTCTTAGACTTCTGCTTCTCTTCTTTTAATATGTTAGTAGTCAATAATTAAAGATTTGCTCTTCATATTTACACATTAGCATTCATGTTTTTATTAAGACATTCTAATTCATGAATATCTTATCAACAATTCCATATCATTATTTTTCTGCTTATAATAATGTGGTACATTGTATTGTATTGTATTGTATTGTGTAATATTGTGTTGCTTGCTATCTAGTCCAAGTGAAAGATTTGCCATTGCAAAACTATCTAGTGCTTTTCTCTCCTCACCCACATTTTAAGTATAGAATTTAAAAACTTTTTCTTAAACATTGACTTGTCAACTGGTTATTAGGCAGGATTGGGGTGGATTCCTTATGTCTTAGTTTCCCAAAGACATTTAGCTCCTCAGAGTTTGCTTATATCATATTATATTAGCTAATACTAAAAAGCTACCTAAAATGATACATATCAAATATTTATATCTTATTTATCATTCTATCTCAGTTTCTAGTCATTATTTTCCAACGAATTTATCAAAATCAGCCTTGGTATTATTGTATTTGAAGAAAAATGTTCACTTTAACTGTATCTTTAAAATCTTCAATGTAATGACTCTTCATTATTTAATATATAAAGTTGTAGGCATAGATTTTTTTGACAATTACAATTTTCCATTTTATTATGATGGTGAATCAGACTAAGTACAGGAAAATAATGGGTGAGAGTGTGGTAAGAGTGCTCAAATGCAGGAATATTGCACATGTAACAGGAGATATTCATGAGAATTTTTTAAAACCTATTTTTATTATGTTCAGGAATGTTCCATGTGACCCTAATGACTCCAGGGCTTTTATCATATAATTTTCTGCATCTAATGAGATAATAATGTGTTTTTATCTTTCAGTTTGTTTATCTGGTAGACTACATTTATGTTTATTGATTTACATATTTTAACCATCTCTACATTTATAGAATGATGCATACTTGATCATACTGGATGATCTTTTTGATGTATTCTTGGGATTTGATTTGCAAATATTTTATTGAGTATTTTTGCACCTGCCTTCATAAGGAAAATTGGTCAGTAATATTTTACTTCGTTGGGTCCTTCTGGAGTTTTGGTATCATTCAATTCTAGAGAGTTTTCAATTTAATTGCTCTCTTGTCCCATTTTTCATTCAATAGTGACTTGTTCTGTTTCTATGAGTTTGTAAGCTTTCCACTGTTTCTGTTGTTGATATGCAGCTTTGGATTTTCTAGGAATGTGAAAAAATGTTTCTATTGTAATTTGACACTGGATAGATATCTGAACATATCATGAATAAAAATTTCTCCTGCTTTAGTTCAAAGTGTTGAGCAAAATCATAAGAGTAAATTGAAGATGTGAAAAGTATCATTATCATATAGAATATTAGCATTCCTTTTTATACCTTTACAAGTAAGTATCTGTTCCTACTAACTGGAACATTACTGAAATATCTGGATGGTCAACCAATAATTGTAGTTTTAAGGAGGCTTTCAGTTTGGATACAAGGGCATTTTGTTTTATTAGTGCTGTGAAAATTTGGTTACAGAGCAAAGTTATATATCCAAAGCCTAACACATAAGCTACCTTACTTTTGATAGTGTTATATATGGTACAATATTAAAAATGAAGAATGTCTTCTCTATTAAATACTGGAGGTAATTAGCATATGTCTGTTATCAGATGTAACTTTTAAGATGCCTTATTGTTCAAATGGTAGGATTAAAACAGAAAAGCCTGGAACACTGAAGAACATAAACCAGGCACCTTGCAGATAAGCATGGGGTAAAAAAAAAAATGACCAGATAAGAGGAAGAACAATATTTGGACAAACCAAGAAAGCTAGTTGTCTTGAGCTCTGTCTCCTAAGAAGCCCTCTTTGATAATCACAGAAAAGGTACTGTTGGTCTTTTAGAGGCTCCTGAATCTAATTGAAACAGATAAAATTGTGGGTAATGACAGCTTTTTAACAAGCAACTACCTAGTCTAGGCACCACAGACATAGATAAGGAGTCAAGTGCTCAATACAACCTGAAGCTGCACTTTGTAGTTATGATAAAAATTGTCTCCTCTTAATCAGTTAAGACAGGGGTCATAGTAAACCACAAGCAGTTTCTCTAACCTGAAAACAAAGACAAGATGCATTTGTTTTGTTTGTTTGTTTGTTTGTTTTCTTTTTTAACAATTTTTTATTTGATATTTTTTTATTTACATTTCAAATGATTTCCACTTTTCTGGCTCTCCACTCCCCGAAAGCCCCATAAGCCCTCTTCTCTCCCCCTATTCCCCCCTTCTACCCCTTCCCACTTCCCTGTTCTGGTATTCCCCTATACTGCTGCACTGAGTCTTTCTAGAACCAGGGGCCACTCCTCCGTTCTTCTTGGACATCATTTAATATGTGTATTATGTCTTGGGTATTCCAAGTTTCTAGGCTATTATCCACTTATCAGTGAGTGCATACCATGATTGATCTTTTGAGTCTGGGTTACATCACTTAGTATGATGTTCTCTAGCTCCATCCATTTGTCTAAGAATTTCATGAATTCATTGTTTCTAATGACTGAATTGTATAAATATACTCTAGTGTGTAAGGAGTGATTAGGGACACAAGGAACATTCCTGAACATAATAAAAGTAGGTTTTTAAGAATTCTCATGAATATCTCCTGTTACATGTGCAATATTCCTGCATTTGAGCACTCTTACCACACTCCCACCCCATTATTTTCCTGTACTTCCATTACTCCATTGTGTAAATATACCACATTTTTTTGTATCCATTCCTTCGTTGAGGGACACCTGGGTTCTTTCCAGCTTCTGGCCATTACGAACAGGGCTGCTATGAACATAGTGGAGCATGTATCCTTATTGCATGCCAGGGAATACTCTGGGTATATGCTCAGGAGTGGTATAGCAGGGTCCTCCGGAGGTGTCATGCCCAGATTTCTGAGGAACCGCCAGACTGATTTCCAAAGTTGTTGTACCATCTTGCAATCCCACCAGAAGTGGAGGGGTGTTCCTCTTTCTCCACATCCTCGCCAACACCTGCTGTCTTCTGAGTTTTTAACCTTAGCCATTCTGACTGGTGTGAGGTAAAATCTCAGGGTTGTTTTGATTTGCATTTCCCTAATGATTAATGATATTAAACATTTCTTAAGGTGCATCTCAGTCATCTGAAGTTCTTCATGTGAAAATTCTTTGTTTAGCTCTGTACCCCACTTTTCAATAGGGTTATTTGGTTCTCTGGGGTCTACCTTCTTGAGTTCTTTGTATATATTAGATATTAGCCCTCTGTCGGATTTAGGGTTGGTGAAGATCCTTTCCCAATCTTTTGGTTGATATTTTGTCCTTTTGACAATGTCCTTTGCCTTATAGAAACTTTGTAATTTTATGAGGTCCCATTTGTCAATTCTTGATCTTAGAGTGTAAGCTATACCGACAGCCAACATCAAACTAAATAGAGAGAAACTTGAAGCAATCCCACTAAAATCAGGGACTAGAGAGGGCTGCCTCCTCTCTCAATATCTTTTCAACATAGTTCTTGAAGTCCTAGCTAGAGCAATTAGACAACATAAGGAGGTCAAAGAGATACAAATTGGAAAGGAAGAAGTCAAACTATCACTATTTGCAGATGATATGACAATATACTTAAGAGACCCAAAAGAGACAACCAGAGAACTCCTACAGCTGATAAACAACTTCAGCAAAGTGGCTGGTTACAAAATCAACTTAAGCAAATCAGTAGCCTTTATATATTCAAAGAAAAAGCAGGCTGAGAAAGAAATTAGGGAAATGACACCCTTCACAATAGCCACAAACAGCATAAAGTATCTTGGGGTGACTCTAACCAAACAAGTGAATGACCTATACAACAAGAACTTCAGATCTCTGAAGAAGGAAATCGAAGAAGACCTCAGAAAATGGAAAACTCTTCCATGCTCATGGTTTGGCAGGATTAATATAGTTAAAATGGCCATCTTGCCAAAAGCAGTCTACAGATTCAACGCAATCCCTATCAAAATCCCAACTCAGTTCTTCATAGAGTTAGAAAGAGCAATTCTCAAATTCATCTAGAATAACAAAACCCAGGATAGCTAAAACTATTCTCCACAGTAAAAGAACTTTTGGAGGCATCAGTATCCCAGACCTCAAACTTTACTACAGAGCAATAGTGATAAAAACTGCATGGTATTGGTACAATGTCAGGCAAGTGGAACAATGGAATAAGATTGAAGACCCAGAAATGAACCCACACACCTAGGTCACTTGATCTTCAACAAAGGAGCTGAAAACATCCAGTGGAAAAAAGATAGCTTTTTCAGCAAATGGTGCTTGTTCAATTGGAGGTCAGCACGCAGAAGAATGTGAATTGATCCATTCTTTTCTCCTCGTACTAAGCTCACCTCCAAGTGGATCAAGGACCTCCACATAAAACCTGACACACTGAAACTAATTGAAAAGAAACTGGAGAAGACCCTTGAGGGCATGGGCACAGGAGAAGATGCATTTGCTAATTATTGGTATACCTAGACAAAGCAAAACAAACAAAATAAACAGACTAAGATCAAATACAAGAATGAACAAGGGTTATCAGGACATGTGATCATTCACCTGAATGGACAAACAGCTCTTAACTATCTTTGTGTTTGGGCCATAGAACAAGCACAAAGCTTATGAGCCTTAATTTACTCAAACTTCATTATAGAGAGAATTAACCAATCCTTTTAAAAATCATTTTAATCTTTGTTACAATTCTACCGCATCTTATTAAATGTTCTAGATGGTGTGTTCATCAGTTATGACTCCCTTGGGACCTCCTACCTCACTCTCAAGAGTTTTTCTCATTTTTATTGATTAATCATACATTCATTTTTGCTCATCTCCTTCTACACATTTTGTCTTTATCCTCTTGAGGTAATGAGCCCAAGAGTCATTGAATGCCAAGTATCAAGATTTTATTTTAGATACAGCAGAGGTCTGCCTTTTCAGGCCTTAGTCGGAGAAGATGCACTTAATCCTAGACTGATTTGAGGCCCCAGGGAAGGAGAAGGCCTGGGGTGACACCCTTTCTAAGGCAGGAGGGAAGAGGAATAGGTTGAGGAACCGTGAGAGGGGGTCCTAGAGTGTGAGGCAATGACCAGAATGTAAATAAATAAAATAAAATTTAAAAAAAGAAGAGATGACCAACGAACTTAGCATGTTTAAAAAAAAACTCACAAAACAAAACAAAACAAAAAACTGGCTAGCTCCTATACTCTCAAGTGTTTGATACATTATTGGCTTTCTTATTAGATATTTTCTTTATTTACATTTCAAATACTATCTCCTTTCCTCATTCCCCTCTGAAAACCCCCTATTCCATCCCCCTACCTCTGCTCAATACCCAACCCATACCTGCTTCCCTGTCCTGGAATTCCCCTACACTGGTGCAAGAGGACCAAGGTCCTCTCCTCTCGTTGATGTCCAACAAGGCCATCTTCTGCTAAATATGTGGCTGGAAGCATGGGTCCATCCAGGTGTACAATTTGGTTGGTGGGTTAGTCCCTGGGTGCTCTGGTGGTACTGGTTGGTTCATATTATTGTTCCTCCTATGGGGCTGCAAACCCCTTCTCTAACTCCTTCATTGGAGGCCCTGTACTAAGCCTAGGGGTTGGCTGAGAGCATCCCCCCTCTGTGTCTGTCAGGCACTGGCAGAGCTTCTTAGGAGACAGCTATATCAGGCTCTTGTCAGCAAGCACTTGGTGGCATCCCTAATAGTGTCGGGGTTTCATAACTCTATCTGAGATGGATGCCCAGGTGGAGCAGTCTTTGGATGGTTTTTCCTTCAGTCTCTGCTCCAGAGCTTGTCTCTGTATATCCTCCCATGGGTATTTTGTTCCCCATTCTAAAAAGGAGCGAAGAATCCACACTTTGGTCTTCCTTCTTCTTGAGTATTATGTGGTCTATGAATTGGATCTTGGGTATTCTGAGCTTCTGGGCTAATATCCACTTATCAGTGATTGCATATCATGTGTGTTCTTTTGTGATTCAGTTACCTCACTCAGGATATTGTCTAGTTCCATCCATTTGCCTAAGAATTTCATGAGTTCATTTTTTTAATAGCTGAATAGTATTCCATTGTGTTAATGTACCATAATTTCTCTGTCAAGAGACATTTGGGTTCTTTCCACCTTCTGTCTATTTTTTATAAGACTGCTATGACTATAGTGGATCATGTGTCCTTATTATATGTTGGAGCATCTTCTGAGTATATGCCCATGAGTGGTATAGCTGGGTCCTCAGGTAGTACTCTTGGTATTGAATAAGAAAATACCAGGTTCATCCCTGTGAAAGACTTATATTTACCTCATTATTCTTTACTTTACTATGCTTCTTTTCTAAGATTGTGATTCCCCCAAGATTTCTCCTTTCAAGTTTGCATGTCTATAGGGTTGTTCATTTCTTTTTCAAATCCTGTTTAGGCAGCCATATTTTTGAGGTTCATGGTTAAAACTCTCTTCTCAACTCTAGGATACACAATCTCAAAAAAAAAAGAAAGAAAGAAAGAAAAGAAAGAAAGAAAGAAAAGAAAGAAAGAAAGAAAGAAAGAAAGAAAGAAAGAAAGAAAGAAAGAAAGAAAGAAAGAAAGAAAGAAAGAAAGAAAGAAAGAAAGAAAGAAAAGTCCCAGTCCTCTGGCTCCTAAAATTTTTCTACACCTAATTCCACAATGTTCCAGAGATCTAGACATAGGAGTTCTGTGGATGTATCCATCGGGGATTGCAAAGCTATCATCAGTGTTCTTTGCATTTTGGTCAAGGTTGGATTTCTGTAACAGTCTTAGCCTGTCCCAAAGAGAAGTTTATTTGATCAGAGGTGAGTGCTACAATTATCAATTAGTATATGGATCTGTCTTAGATATAGTTAGGAATTATGCTAGACTAAAGTGGTGGTAATAGGTTCTCCTCTAAGATCCAAGATTTCACTTTGGCCTAGGTAGATTGTTAGGTTTCCAATCAGGCCTGATTTTCGTTCTTTGAGTAAGCCTTAAGTTGGATTAGCCAACTGCTGATTTCCACCAGGATCTGAGTGGCACTATTAAGATCATGTTGGTTAATTTTCATTGATAATAAGTGTGGATTGAACTGGGTAGGACTATTGGTTCCTTCACTCCTTTGGCTCCCAGCACTATACAAGCTAACGCTCATAGATGAGACTATCAGAATAACACCAGGTCAGAGGTTTTTAAGTTTAATGTCCAAAGTACAAGGTATCTCCAGAATGAGGCTTTCAGAATATATTCAGTTAAGACAAAGGATTCATGTCCAAAAGTACAAGATGTCTTCAGCAATAAAGTTACTTTTTCCCTTTCAGAAAATTAAAAGTAAAAAAAATAATAAGTTATACTGTTTTGGGAGCTTTGCAACTCACTTGACCAACAAGTTAATGGGCAGTTCCTCTGTCTAGAATTGAGATTGTCATTGACCTATGATCCTTGGGGAGAACATTATCTCTTCATATGAGAGAGCACTATTTAAATCCTAAATAAATATACCAACACAGAGATACATATATATGTACATACTTACATACATACATATACACACACAAACTCATGTATATACTTATATGTATATACATATGAGTAATAATGTTTTGAGAGTTTTGAAGTTCACTTGACCAATAACTTAAATGGGGAATCCTCTCCCTGGCACTGGCACATATATATGTATGTATCAATAATGTAAAATATAGCATATATGTTATAAGTATATGTAAGTGTGTGTGTATGTGTGTGTGTATTCATTTCAGCCCAGACATTTCCTAGAGAAACAGTGTAAGTAGTGCAGTCCATCTGTTTTTGACAAAGTAAAGCCCAGCTGAGCCATGCAACCACGTGCTGTGATGGTTGACCTCGTGCCCTTTGCTTCCTGTTGGAGTCTCTGCCTGTTTCACTATTGAGAGGCTTTTAGCATAATGATTCACCCACATATTCTCTGAAAAAATTGCTTCTGTATTCCCCTAAGAAAATCCTGAATATGATATTAACTACTCTCAAGGAAGTAGCCTTGATTGACCCTACTTGGGAGTATTCTCTGTGTCTTGGAGGAAATTCATGAAACAAATTAGACTAGGTGAAACTCAGAAGAGGCTGACAAGCAATTCAGAGCACAGAGCTCCTTTTACAGTTTATTTAGAATTTCTCAGAATTGTCACCAATAAGATAAAAGATCATACAAACTAATCCCCTAGTAAGAACTCAGCAATAAAAACTGGAATGATTAAAATGAAACAATAGCGTGTATAGGTGCTATAAAGGAATGTAAGTAGAATTAGGTATTGTGATTTATCATTGTTGGAAAGATTGGTTTACACCAGGTTGCTGTAACATTATTTAATTCCTTAATTAAATAAATTATTATATGATTATGAATACAAACAACAGCTACAATGATTCCTAAGCCTGAGTTGTCAGGCTTAGATGAATCTGGAAGTAATATAACTGACCACTAAAGGTTAATAATACACTTCTTAAATCAGATTGACTTGCCTCAACTGACTTGGATTCTATCTATTCTCTATCTAAGCATCTGGAAACTGCAAAATGTTGCCAGCCTGAGAAGAGGCTATTGCTTCCTTGCTTCCTTGCTTGCTTCCTTGCTTGCTTGCTTGCTTGCTTGCTTAAGCTAAACTGATTTTTGTAGTATTTTGGAAATAAGGATATGGGATTGATGATAATAAAATTTTCTACCTGTGTTTTGTAGAATTTTAGGAATAAGGATATAGATTGATGATGATAAAGTCTTTTTACCTGTGCTTAACCTGTAACCCTGGCCATTCTAGAAATGTATACCTAAAATAAAACTATATGATCTGTATCTCTTAAAGTCATGAACGTTTTTTGAATCTGTATAAATAAAGAAATTTTCTGATTGCTAGTCAGTTAGGGTTGCAAACCATCCCAGTCTTGGCGTCTGACTCATTCTTCTCCCCACATGATCATTTCATCATCTCTGGAAACCATTCACTACTGGAGTTGACAATAGCAAGTCTTACAGACTTTTCAAACATCCTTAATGTTGCTTTTTCCTCATACATCTATGATTTGGCAAAATCATATTTTGTTTACTTGAACTATAATTTGATTAAGAAGGAAAACAGTTTCAGATTAAAAATTAAAGCCGGATAGCTTAGGTTTATATCAGATTGTTCAATATCTGAAATGTGTAATCTTGGCTAAACAGCATAAGTCTGAGCTTAATATTTTCTCATTAATAAAGCAAAATATTCAGTGTTCCCAATGTAGTGCAAAATTTCTACCTCGTAGTGCTACTGTATGATCCAAAAGACAGGCCATCTGGATAAGGCCTGACAGGAGACGAAGTTCTTATCATGGTGGGCCAGAAGGGAGAAAAATATTGGAATACCATCTCTTAGCTACCCTCCTATTTTGTCCCATTTACTCTGCCTGGACTCTCAGGCAATCTATTTAGCTTCTGTTCCAACACTAAAGAATATACATTCTACACAGGAGCCTATGAAAACTTGTCTAAAATTGATGAGATTCTTGGATGCCAAATAATTCTTTACAAATTCAAAATATTGAAATCAATCTTTGTATTCTATCTAAGCACAACACAATAAGACTTAAAAATAACAGCAAAACAAAAGAAAACATCAAATCCTTTCAATAAATATGTAAACTCGGAGATATTAAACATCTCATTGCTAAATGATGAATGAGTTAAATAAGAAATTATTATAATTTATAAGTACTTAGGACTGTTCAGGACAAATACCATGACAGAAGCTACTCTTTCAGATGTTTGCTGATCCTAATCCTCTCTATGCTGCCATTACTGAGATAATTACTGCTGCTGTTCCATTCGTAATAGGTAACAGGTTGACTCCTGTCCATATAATCATCCCGAATGTTTTCTCACCATGCTATGGCACATTAACCACTGCAAATGTTGATTACTTAGTAGCTACATCTGTACAGAGAGCCCTTAAATAGTTTATATCCATTACTAGATAATATTATGGTTTAGGGATAGACCTAATTCTTTGTGACAGTCACTAATGTCTCACTAGGCTTCGTGTTTTTATGTTATTTTTATTTTCATCCAGAGTTATGCAAATACTGCATATGGTTGCTGCTCTATTAAACACAACTCTATTTAAGTCCAATGTGACTGACGTTGTACATCAGCTCACCGTATTTTTCCAAGTATCTGAACAGAGTTTTGCTGTCAGCTTTATGACATGGGTATGGCAGAACAAGAAATCCTCTGGGAGATAGTATCTACAATTACTTAAACTCCTTACATTTAAAATCCTCAGGATATCTCGAGAGATATAAAAGACTGAGACATTTAGCTGCTATGCCATCTATTATGCTTTATCTTCACATCCTTGTGAATCTTGTTTTAGGCTAAGTTCATCATCAATCTTTAACATATCAACCCAAGAACACAATTAGAGTCAAGTAGAATAATGAGTGGTGTTAAATGAACACAGATGAACATGCCCAAGAACACATTCAACTACTGCATATGTTGCCTGATTACACAGAGATTCTAAATCACAGAGATAGAGAACTTTTAACACTTGGTATAAAACCAAGGATTAGCAAAGCATGTATGCTTCAGCTCAGACTAAACTGTGCTAAAAACTTTTATGCGTAAAATACTTACTGTGGCAACTACTCCATTTTGCCACAACGACCAAAAAATTTTATCTCAGGCAATTCATAAATGAACATGGCCGTTTTCTTTCAGAGTCCAGCTTATGGGAAGTGAATTTGAATTAAGTATAATTACATATGTCCACTATGTTGTTCTTTAACATTTTTCAAAGAATGAAAATTACACAAGCAAAAAGCAGATTGTAGGCTGCATTTGGCTATCCAGCATTATAACCATCTTATGTTTTGAAATCAGATTATTTTAAATTTAACAAATGTATTAATACTTCAGTAATAATAAAATTATTTATTAATAATATGGAATATCTCAAGGAATACATATTTGTATTTTTATAATATTGTCTATATTATGTCCCTAAGAGGTGGAATATTTTTATTTATTTTCCCTTTTTATAAAAATTTGATTCTTTTCTCATACACTATATACTGATTACTTTTCCCTTCCTCGTCTCCCAGTTCCTCTCCACTGTTTATACAATCTGGATCTACTACACTTCTGTATCTCTTTAGACATGAAATGGCTCCTAAGAGATAACTAGAAAACATTTTGAAATAAAATCTAATAAGCTAAAACAAAGACTATCACATTGAAGTGAGACAAAGCAAATTAACAGGAGCCTCAAGAAAAAAATACAAGAATCAAAGCCCCGCTCATCCACACACTCAGGACTTGTATAAAATACCAAACTGAAATCTCTAATGTATACACAGGGGACTGGGTCAGATGCATGGAAGCCCTCTGCTCGCTGCTTTAGTCTCTGGGAGACGATAGGAGGTTTGCTGGGTTGATTCAGAGGACCTGGTCCCTTGGTGTCTTTCATCTCCTCTGAAGTTTGCACTGTTTCTGCTTCCTCTTCAGGATGTTCCCTGAGCCCTGAGGGGACAGAGTAGATGGAGACATCCCAATTAGAAGTATGTGTTCCAAGGGTTTCTCTTTCTGCATAATGTCTGGCTGTAGGTGTCTGCATTTGTTACAATACATTGCAGGAGGAAGCCTCTCAGATGATGACTGAATAAGGCAGTGATCTATGAGGACAGCAGAATATCATTAGGAGTCATTTTATTGTTACTCTTTTCATAGCACTAGTGTTTGGTCTTTAAGCACATAATGTTTGATTTTATTCTAGGTCTCTGGGCTATCTAGACTCTGATTCCTGAATACCCAAGTGTACTGGCTGGTTTTGTTTATCATCTTGACACAAGCTGGATTTACCACAGAAAAAGGAGCCTCCCTTGAAGAAATGCCTCCATAAGATCCAGCTGTAAGGCATTTTCTCAATTAATGATCAAGGGTGGGAGGGCCCATTGTGGGTGGAGCCATCCCTGGGCTGGTAGGACTGGGTTCTACATAAGAAGCAGGCTGAGCAAGCCAGGAGAAGCAAGCCAGGAGAAGCAAGCCAGTAGGCAGTACTTTCCATGCACTCTGCAACAGCTCCTGCCTCTAAGTTCCTGCCTGTGTAAGTTTGGTGATGAATAGGAATATGGAAGTATAAGCTAAATAAAACCTTTCCTCCCTAACTTGCTTCTTGGTCATGATGTTTTGTGCAGGAATACAAACCCTGACTAAGACACCAAGTAACAACAGGTATGGGTTTTATCTCATGTACTGGGCCTAAAATCAAATTGGACACCATTAATTAGCTCCATAAGCTTTTTTTTTTAAATTTTTTTTATTCGATATAATTTATTTACATTTCAAATGATTTCCCCTTTTCTAGCCCCCCACTCCCCGAAAGTCCCGTAAGCCCCCTTCTCTTCCCCTGTCCTCCCACCCACCCCTTCCCACTTCCCCGTTCTGGTTTTGCCGAATACTGTTTCACTGAGTCTTTCCAGAACCAGGGGCCACTCCTCCTTTCTTCTTGTACCTCATTTGATGTGTGGATTATGTTTTGGGTATTCCAGTTTTCAAGGTTAATATCCACTTATTAGTGAGTGCATACCATGATTCACCTTTTGAGTCTGGGTTACCTCACTTAGTATGATGTACTCTAGCTCCATCCATTTGCCTAAGAATTTCATGAATTCATTGTTTCTAATGGCTGAATAGTACTCCATTGTGTTGCCACCATTGTGCTAGCATATTTTATAGGCAGGGTAGATTGAGGATCAAAGGTTTTAAGGCTGTATTGGTGTTTATGTTTTTCTTTTGATAGCCTGCAGAATGCCCTTTCTGTATAAAAGACACTAAAAAATAGGGGTTTAAATTAAAGCTCAGCCTCTCCATATTCAATGAGTTGTGTTGTCCTTGTAGTCAGTTTGAGTAGAACAGCCTATTTTCTCCAACCCTATTGATATACATTACAGTAACAGTTGAGATATCCTTTTTCTCAAACTCAGAACTAGTCATTAGTGAGATCTCATGACATACTAGTACGGAAAAAAGACAGACCCTTAGTATCACATGTTATTTTAATGATTCTCTACCATTCAAGATTGGTCCAACACAGTAATATTATTGATAGTATGCAAAAATAACCTCCAGCTACATATCTGATATAAAAAATGGTTATTGTAATGTATAGCAATACTGCACTTTAAAAGTAACAAAACTAATAGTACTAGTTTTAAACAGGACATCTTTCTCAAATACCAACCATTATTATTATTACCAAGGTTCATAAAACATCGAGGAAGAGGATCAAACTGATTTTAAGAGTTATCTGATGGGCATCACATGGCTGTTCTACTCATGAACTGGCATCAACGATGGTCTCACATACAGACTCTACACAAGATAAAGTCAGCCAACATTCTGTACTACTTTGGGAGATGTTCCTGCTCTGGGAAGGAGAATCATTTTTTTATTTTGTATTTTTTTAAATATGTAACGACTGGGAGACTTACAAATCTTCAGTGGATGGCCCCAAACACATACGCACAGCACTAATTGACACTGTCTGTTATAAAATCAAGAAGACATGAATATGAAAGGGAGGAATTTGAGAGGTACTTGAGGAAATTTGGAGTAGAAACATGACAGGAGGAGACATTAATATTTCATTGTTCACAATCTTGAGATTCTCAAAGACAAAGGGATATTAACATTAAACAGCATATTAAATGATTAGATTTTAAACATTCTCATCACAAAATGTAAAGTATTTGCCAGTTGGCTTCATTTGTCCATTCTAAAATGAATATATACATTTATACTGCATAAATATATATATTAATGCATAAAACAGATTAAAATTTAAAAATTAAGATGTTAATTTGTTGAGAAATAAAAGAAATAACATGAAAATGGTTTCTACATGGCAAACATACATCTATATATTCTGTTTTCATATAAAACATAATATTATATCCAATGGCACAGAATTTATTTCCTATTTTTCCTAAATATATTTGTGCATATAAAAATTAATTTACAAAGATTACCTATTCCAAATGACTATTTCCAAGTATGATACAATAGGAATATTGATTTTTTTTTGCTATAAGAAAATTATTCTGGTCTTTGAGTTGATTGAACCAAAGCATGAAATTACTAATAACAATATTATGGTATCAATAGAAGTAGATACCAGCCACAGAAAATACAAAAACAGTGGAAGGTATTTTTTTACTTGTTTATTCATTTGTTTGTTTTTTCTGTTTATTTTGTTTTTTTCTTGTTGCTTTGTTTATTGTAATTGAGCTTTTCAAATATATAAACATGTTTCTAAATATATATGTAACAAATATATATTAATAATATATACAAGCAAAATCTTAACAAATTATAGCAGGTACCAGTTCAGAATGAAAGAATCAATAAGCCAAGGAAAATGCCAGTTTTGTGGTCATCAAAAGAGAAAGCTGATAGTATTGGAATTACTATCAATTTTGAAACTTCTGTTGATATTTCCTTCAGGATAAAAATTTGTATGTTTATTCTACTAATCCTAAAGATAGAAGGTAACATTTTCAAGTAAGCTGCAAAATTTTGAAACACATAAAATGTATTCCTATACAAGAGTTTGAAATCTCTATATTGAGAACCAGAAATTTAAAAAAAAAGTTTCTCAAGTTTCAGATACATAGCTCTTTGACAGAGAAAAACTTTAATTCATGAGAAGCACAAGAAATCATGGCCAGACAAATTTAAAGTCTACCATGGAAAATTCTAGAATAAAACCTGGAGATACTCCAGTATGCTCAGAGATCGACTCTCTGTTCCATGCCCCTTCTTTAGAGTAATCCAGAGCTCTGCTGCCTGTTGGAGAGACACTCATCAAATATGACATCAGCAATTCAAGTCACTTTTTCCAGCAAAGCCATTAAAGCACAGAAACCCACTCTGTCCACACTGCAGTCTCCACATTCATTAAAAGTTCTTGAAAGTTTCTATTTGAGATTCCACTGTACAAGAACTTCAGAGTGTACCTGGGATTTTTTGCAATTTTTCAGTGTATCTTTTTTGACACTGGAGACAAAACTACCTTCAGTTCTATTTAAAATATTTGTCTCCTAGAGTTCTCATGAGGTCTCCTATCTTTAGATAGTTAAGACTGTCTGAAATAAAAACTGAACAGGAATTTCACTTTAACCACCACTGAACCTGTTTTTCAAGTGAAAGGTATAACTTCCACCAGCTTATTCTCTAGGGAGGCTAGAGAACTGAAAACTTCCTTAACCTGTTAACAACTCTGAGATGTGCTATTGTTTAAGATGAAGTATAATTGATTAAACTTATTTTCAAGTCATAGCCTACCTGATAAATATTACATACCATTGGAGTCTATATCACCATTCTCATTTATCCTGGTAAACAAATACACTACGTGGCAGGAATTGTTGTTCAGTGAAAAACTACATAGTTTGCCACTGGTTTGTGTTACCTTTAGCCATGTCCTGATAGTCCTTGTATAGTCTTTGAGTTTATATAATCATACGAACAATACTAAGTAAATAAATCTGGATATCTTAATACATTTTCTAATGTCTTTAATAAAAGCCTGTATTTCAAATGCTGGACAGTTATGTATTTTTACTATACACGGATATTGGCTATATTTATTATTGCTCTAACTAAATACATGACAAGAAGCAACTTTAGGAAGAGTTCTTTTGATTAAAACAGTCAATTAGTGTATGGGAAGCCTGACAGCATATGGCAAAGGCCCGTGGTCCCATCACAACTACATGCAGCAAGAAGAGAATAGATAGGAAGTGGCTATAAAATTTTAATACTGATCATAGGGATCCATTTTCTTCAGCACGTCTTTATTTCCAGCCTGAATGTTCCACAAAATTTCAAAGCATCACCACCAAGTCAGATTAAGATGATTAAATTTACATATTCCTATGACTAATATTTCACACTAAATCATAGCATCACATAATGGAAGAAATATTCATACCAGGATTTAAAGTATTAGGAATGAACACTTGTGATGAAAAATAAAACAATTTTATAGAATATGATCCTGCTTATTTAACAATAGCATATATATTTAGTGAACAAGTAAAACTTCCAAATCAGGATATATGAACATTTACTAATTTACAGGAGATACTATTGTGTTATGACAAATTTAACCCACTTTTGCAACCAAGATATGTAGAAATGATAGAAGAAATTTTTTACTAGTGATTCTTGAGGTTGAGTCAAGGCATGAAGAACTTCTCTAAACCACTAACATACTAGTAGTTAGATAATTAATTAATGAATAAACATTAATGGGCATAACTGAAGCCTTAACTGCACCACATAATCACTGGCTTTGTTAGGTTCTCAAGGATATAGTTAGACTATCATAGATGCAGTGAAAAAATATACACATGGGAACTTAAAACAAACAATCAAACAAAAAACCTGAAAAACTGTCCTATTTATTCCACAGGAAATAGAATACAGAATAGAAATACAGAAATGTTTAATTCCTTTAGAGGTAATAAGAACTCAGGTGAGTACCTGATTCAGTTGAATTATGTCTTAGGTGGCCTTATGCATCCTGAATGTATTTATGCTTTCCTTTGGAAACGTTATGTTCTTTCAGACACTAAATAGTAAGAAAATCAATATAATCAACAAAAGGCAGTTCACTCCATGCATAAGCCTAGCGATGCTGTTAAGGAATATGATAAAGATCCTTTGATAATCCAGACAGATGACTGATACTACCTGGAAGTTGAAAGAAAAATGATTTATGTGAAGCATTCTGGAGTATGTGGAACACAATGTAACATAGGATATAATACAGGTTTTGACAACAGTTCTATAAGGAAGTGCAAAGTGACTGCATCAATATTTCTACAGATAGCACTATCAATTAAGATGATAATCTTATTACATAGAATGTACAAGCTATGATGAACATCATTTCTTCTAAGTTTTTAATATTATTTCTACCCCATCTACCACGTATACATTTGAAGTGTATTTCTTCCAATTTAATTTTTATTAGATATTTTCTTTATTTATATTTCAAATGTTAGCCCCTTTC
Source organism: Apodemus sylvaticus (assembly GCF_947179515.1). Taxonomy (NCBI): domain Eukaryota; kingdom Metazoa; phylum Chordata; class Mammalia; order Rodentia; family Muridae; genus Apodemus; species Apodemus sylvaticus. Next base: position 14,318,539 of record NC_067486.1, on the reverse strand, counting down.
CTCATTTCCCCTCCAAAAACCCCCTATCCCATCCCTCCTCCCCCTGCATACCCACTCACTGCTTCCCTGTCCTGGCAATTCCCTACACTGGGTCATCAAGCATTCACAGGATGAAGGGCCTTGCCTCTCATTCATGTCAGACAAGGCCATCCTTTGCTACATATGCGGTCGGAGCCATGTGTACTCTTTGGTTAGTGGTTTAGTCCCTGGGAACTCTGGGGGTACTGGTTGGTTCATATTGTTGTTCCTCCTATAGGGCTGCAAATGCCTTCAGCTCCTTTGGTCCTTTCTATAGATCCTCCATTAGGGACCCTGCCCTCAATCAAATGGTTGGCTGAGAGCATGAACCTCTGTATTTGTCAGGAACTGGCAGAGCCTGTCAGACAGTGATATCTGGCTCCTGCCAGCAAGCACTTGTTAGCACCCACAATAATGTCTGGGTTTGGTGACTATATATGGAATGGATCCCCAGGTGGGGCAGTCTCTGGATGGCCTTTCCTTCAGTCTCTGCTCCACACTTTGTTTCTATATCTCCTCCCATGGGTATTTTGTTCCCCAGTCTAAGAAGGACCAAAGTATCCACACTTAGACACTATTAAGTCAGTGTCCAGAATATCTCTGTTCAAGGACCAAAAACCACAGATGTTTTGCACTTACTCTGATTTTCAAAGTTGCCGCATATTATTAAGTAATGATAACAAGTAAGATGTCTCTGGGAACAATAAAATATCTCTCAACAAAGAGTACTAAAGAGAATTGTTATAGACAAAGGTGGTGAAATCTTTTACTCTCAGAATTAGCAAAAATGTTTTTAGGACTTTGTAGAAGTTATCATCAGCATTTCAGTATAGCTAGAGAACAGGAACATTCAGAGGCCCTCAGACTTTAAAGCTACCCTAGAGTCCTATTCTGTGTACTTTCTCTACCCTTTCCAGGCTGGAGGCTCCAGCAGATGTACAAGACCCAACTATACCACTCTTTGGTATATATTCCAAAGAAGCTCAACCATACCAGAAGGACACTTGCTCAACTATGTTCATAGCAGCTTTATTTCTAAATAGCCTGAAACTGGAAAGAACCCAGATGTCCATCAATCAAAGAATGGATAAAGAAATACTCCATTTGTCCAATGGCGTATTACTCAGTTAAAGGGCCAGGAGTCAAGAGGTCATGCAAAGAACTTGAGTCTCGGCACCAAGAAGAGAGCTTATGAGAGGCTATTGGTGAAGCACAGCATAGAATTAGTCGAAGACCACAACATATTGGAAGTTCCAGTACTATGAAATGACCACTAAGAATAGCATCAGCAGTACAGTAGAGTCATCCAGAGCCTATAGTACTACAGAGTACAGAGATCCCTTTAAGGAGCTCAGAAGATCAGGTATGGATCCCAGTTACTGGAATAGAAGCTATGAAACTGAAATAGCCTTGGAGACTCCAAGGCACGTAAGATACCAGAGTCATGAGATACCAGTGGAGGAAAGCTGCTAACAGGGAGTGTCACCAGCCCCCCAAAAAGAATGTTTTTGTAAATAACAAAACCAAAATGAGTTGGACATCAGACATGCAGAATTTGGAGTTTGCCCAGGTAGATTTTTTTTTTCCTCACGCTGGAAGTTTAGGTTGGTAATGTATATCCTGTGATGGTGACAGTATATGGCCTGCCTTTGTATTTTGACTTTAAACAGTAAAAAAGTGCATGAATCTCAAAGAGACATTGATCCTTTTTAATATTGTCCTCTTTGGGACATGCCATTCTATCAAAGTTACACCAACAGAGTGCAGTATTATTTTCAATTACTGGCTTCTATGTTATTTGTTCTTTTTGTTGCTGTAGTAAAACACCTAAGACTAGCTCATTTGTAAACAAAAAAGTCTCATTTTGGCTTGATTCTAGAGAAGTAAGAAGCCAAAGTACACACCATTGGCATCTCCTTGGTTTCTGGACAGAGTCTGGGGACACTCTAAGAAGAAATTATCCCACTCTAAGAAGAAACCATTAAACCAACAGATGCACATACAGGAATTAATTGCTGTTTTAACTATTTAATTTGGTTCCAAAAATGCATTTATTTTTATTTTATGTGTATGGATATTCATCCTGCATGCATGTCTATGCCCCATGTCCATCAGTGGCCCAAAGGTAACTGAACTGAATTAAAGAAGACCTTGAATCCCCTGAAATTTGAATTACAGTGGAATATTAACCCCCAGAGTGTGCTGGGTTTAAATCTGAATCTACTGCCAGAGGAGCCAAAACTATTAATTGTCACCTTTCTGGATCCTAACTAATTTTTAAAAGTGGCTTACACAGCAATATCTACTTTCATAGTGACAATATGATTTTGAAGAAAAAGCATAATTTGATAGTAGCTGCCTAAAGCAAATAACTATTCTTCAAGGAGGTTTTACTTAGTTTCTGCCCTCCACAGAATTGCAATAAATGTAAATCAAACCACATATAGAAAAACTAAACTTGTCAGTTTTTAAAATTTGTACCATGCAGTTATTTTCTTATATTCCCTTCAGAAAATGCAGACCATAAAAATCAGCATACATATTCTCTTAAGTATAAACCCTCTCATGGAACAAAATCAAAACCAGGGTCTCCCAACACTTGTATATCTCTGTTCTAGTCCAGGCTCGGTACATTTCTTGGGGCAAGATTTTAACAAAGAAGGAAATCTGGAAACAGAGGTGATAATTACACATGCAGGCAGCAGCATCACACAACAGAACAGGGAAAAAGTTACCTTTCCTAAGTTTAGACAAGTTGACTTGCCCAACACAGAACAGCTATCTAAGCTTTTAGCTTATTTTCTTTTTATTTATTTATTTATTTATTTTTTAATTTATTTTTTATTTTTTATTTCATTCAATATACTTTTTATTTACATTTCAAATGATTTCCCCTATTCTGGTCCCCCACTCCCCGAAAGTCACATAAGCCGCCTTTCCTCCCCCTATTCTCCCACCCACCCCTTCCCACTTCCCTGTTCTGGTTTTGCCTGCACCAAATCTAGGTCCCCAGAACTCAGTGGTTTAAGGCTAAGAGAATACAATCTATGACTGTAGACAGACGTAGTCCTCAGTGAGGTATCTGAATGTCAGGATAGTTTATTCATTGCTAAGCATTCAGCTTTAAAACACACAAACAAGAAGCACTAAATGGATTCAAGGGGATATACTTATATTTGTGTGTGTGTGTGTATGTGTGTGTGTGTATGTGTGTGTGTGGTAACTAAATATGTCAATAATAAATGGGAATTTGTGCATTTGAGAGGAAATGAGGAGACATTGGAGGATCTGGTAGAGAGGTGGTAGTAGAAACAATGGAAATGTAGTATTCATGTGTCTTATTTTGTGTTTCACTGCTGTGAAGAGACACCATGGTCACAGCAACTCTTATATAGGACAATGTTGAATTGTGGCTGGCAATTCAGGATCTTGGATTCAGTCCATTATCATCATGGTGGGAAGCATGTCAGTGTATAGGCAGGCATGGCACTAGAGAGACAACGAGTACTACATCTTGTTCCAAAGGCAAACAGAAGACTGGCTCTCAGGCAGGTAGGAGAAGGTTCTCAAAACCCATCCCCAAAATGACACACTTCATCCAACAAGGACACATCTACATCAGAAAGGCCATATCTCCTTAAAGTGCCACTCACTCGCTGGGCCAAGAATATTCAAACTATTTTATGAAGAATATAAACTAATTTATGAAGTTTTAAAAAATAAAGTAAAAAATCTTATATAAATACCCTTTCATTTATAATTTTATTCATATGTATATATTTTATGTTATAAATTATAATATAAATTTTAAATAAATATGAATACATTTATAAATAAAGAGACCATGAATTTTTAAAAAAATAATAATTTATGGGAGGGATTCCAGAGTAGAACAATAAGGAGTAAATAATGCATTTGAGGCTTAATAAGAAAAGGAAAGCACCAGAGTCATGCTGAGGCTGGAAGACAAAGCCTTATTTGGGTGTATGTACTTCTCGGCTATTTCCAAAAGAGGAAGAGAAGCTTCTTCAAAGGGGAGCTTTGGGGACATTTAGGTAGGGTTGTATCAGTAGAGGGGGAGAATGGCAGAAAAGCATTCAAGGAAAAGAAATCGTTACAACAAAATCTAACCACTGTAAGCAGAATCTTAGGGTACTTCAGATCATCAGATATAAGAATGGTGTGTCTACAATGCCCTACTGAAATAATTATTATGAATTTTTGAGATTATAATAAAATATAATTATATCAGTCCTGTTTCCTTCCAACCCTGCCAAAAATATAAGGCTCTTGTACTCTCTCTCTCTCTCACTTTTTTTTTTTTTTTTGGATTTGGTTTTTTCAAGACAGGGTTTCTCTGTATAGCCCTGGCTGTCCTGGAACTCACTCTGTAGACCAGGCTGGCCTCGAACTCAGAAATCTGCCTGCCCCTACTCCCAGAGTGTTGGGATTACAGGCGTGCAGCACCACCACCCGGCTTCTTGTGTTCTCTTAAATTCATAGCTTTTTTTTTATGTTTAGTATATATATATGTATGAATATATATATCCTGATAGAGAGATGATTGATAGATGATAAATGGATGGATGGAGGACTTGGCTTTATGTCTGATAAGAGAGAAATTGGTTCATTGGTTCATCCATATGTGTATAAATATATATATTGCTAAGACCTGGGAGCCTCCCTGCCAGGTGAAGGTGAAGGTAGTGATGGAGTCACAGAGTAGGACTCTGGTGATGATGGTTTTGAAGTCTGAGGGTCTCAGGGCTTTTTAACTGTACTGAAATGCTGATGATAACTTCTAAAATGGGACTTATGGGTAGGGGGGAACCAGGAAAGGGAAAATCATTTGTAATGTAAACAAAGAATATAGAAAATAATAATTTAAAAAAAGAAAAAAAAAGAAGTGGTTAATGAGTTTATTACTAAGTTGCAAAGAGTTTCCTTATGAAAGCTATCTAAAAGGGAAAAGTGGAAATATCCTAAGTGGAGAAAGGGAAAAATTCTTCTAAGAGGGGAAAGGTAAAAAGTGAGAGAGAGTGGGAGAGAAATGGGGGAGGAAAAGAGTCAGAGTAAAGAGAGAGAGAAGAGTGAAAAGGAGAGAAGAGAATTTCTCTTTTGTCTTCAGTACTTATACATTTTTCAGAATACATGATCACATGTTACAAAGTTCATCACAAGTTCACACAAAAATCAAATCATAAATTGAAATAGAAATTTACCACAGAAAATGTTTACATGCACATCCATTAGGAATAACTATCTAGCTAAACGTCTATCACTATGTCTTTCACAAGTTCATAGAAAGTTTAAAACCATAACTAAGTTATAAATGAAGTTTTATATAGATAAACCCAGTCAATATTTTATCTTCTGTCCTAGCACCTATAATAAATCCTAGTTCCCTTCTTATGACTTTTGGTTAATTGTTTTACAACATCCTAGAATGTGCTCTGAGTAGGAAAACGCCTGGTTGCCATCTAAGAGCAATTAACTTGTAACACTAGGGAGACGTGCAGAGTTCTCATTGCAG